>NC_051213.1:23977447-24277447 GCF_015220715.1 Pygocentrus nattereri
TTCTGCATTAGTCTTATCAAGTATTATAAACGTTAGCCTGTTTTCACTTGGTGTCAGAGACATGAATCTGTAACAGATATGTTATCTATTAACAGTTAACAGATAACAGGCTTCTGAATGGCACACTGGTAAACATTGCCTGTAAAGCAAGGTGTGCCCTGTGGCAATGATTGAATCCTAGGTTGGGAGACTGGAGCTCGAATGTGGGACAGGGATGCACTCTCCTCCATTACAGAGAGATATGTCTGTGTTTAAGTTGAGTGTTTAGTGTTTTCTTTCAGGTGTTCACAAAAGCTGTGTGACTGGAGCTGAAAGAGGGGTGGTGGCAGACCAAACTTAGTGCAGCCCTCATTGTCTCATAGTAGTATTGGTAGTGCTGTAGTGTGAATTGAGTAGATCCTTTTATAGAAATTAACACACCCACTTCAAAGGGCTTGTTAGCTGATTGGTTGGATCATATTAGTGCTGAAAGAGTCATCGTTTTTATTTCGAAATCACTATTTAAGAGTACAATTTTCAGTTTACAAGAGTTGCATTTTTTAAATTATGGCATACATTATTAAAAATGTCTTATGTTGGCAAAGTGGGCAAAGTTAATCTAATAACAGAGCTTGTGAACTGCCTGTAGATACATTAGACCAATCAGAGACAGAGACGACCAAACCACCATGTGTTATGACATCACAGCCACAACTTCCTGACACACTGGCACAGTGTGTAACAAGACAGTTATACATCCTTCTGAAAATGAAGACTCTGTTGACAGGCTTACCAGCTGTGTGTCAGATATTTCTCAATGAATGCTACAAAGTTTCCTGCAACTAAATAAAGGAAAAAATGAAATTATTGATTGACATACTTCAATTTAGAGAAGGCTGTTTAGTGAGAAATTAGGCCCTTTTGCTTCATATATCAAACCTGAAGAATGAAGCCAGAGCATATTGCTGTTGGAAGAAAACTCCATATCTCCATTTTTGACATTTGTCAGTTTTTGGCATAATTTGAAAATACCTGTTGTCCTTTACATTTTATGTGAATTTTACAATGAATGGAAAATCTGGTTCCATTGACTTACATTAAAAGTAAAGTAGGTTTTTCCCTTCTCCTATAAATTTGCCATTTTGGAGATAGAAGGTTTTTTCCGATAATCTAGATTAAATGAAGTCACTAAAGTAGCTTTTTATTATTTGAGAAATATTGCTGTAAATTCAGCCTTTTTTTTTTTGTCTCTGAACGATGCAGGGAAACTTGCTCATGCAATTTTTACAAGCAAAGTTGATTACTTGGAAAGTTAAATGCTCTCTTTACTCTGCTTCCTACAGAAACAGTAGATTGTCTACAAATTAATCAAAATGATCCTTTCCCACAATCTGTGAATGTTAATCCAGCTCTGTGCATGTTTGTTGCTTGCCTCCCTCTATTCTGGTTTAAATAAGTAGACATTCTGTTGCTGCTTCTCTGAGTGGCTGTTCTCTCTGTGTGCAGTATCCGCTCTTCCAGTAACGCTCAGGTGAACAGGCTGATGCAAACAGAGGAGGGGAAGGGCTCGCAAGTGGAGAGCAAAATGGAAGAGGATGGCCTGCGGAGGGTGGTGGATAATGAGGAAGATGGGGTCACCTATAGCTATTCTTTCTTTCACTTCCACCTCTTCCTGGCCTCGCTCTACATTATGATGACCCTCACCAACTGGTACAAGTAAGTGAACCCTTTGTTTTACTATACAAATTTATGTTAAAGTAATATGTTAAAAATAGCAAACTTTTTTCCCTTTGCCATGTTTATATTCTCTGCCTGCATTTACAGTATGGAAGAGCTCTAGCAATAGAATGGGACACTCTTGTGCAGCTGCACATGAGCATAAGGTCACCATGCCTAATACCGAGCATCATGTAGAGGGTTATGAAGCTCACCAGCATTGGAGTGGCATTTTTGACCCAGAACTAGCCATCCAGCATCAGTACCTGACTTTGCTAATGCACTTATGGCTGAATGCAGAAAAATTGTTCAACATCTAGTGTAAAGCATTCCTAATAGAAGCTGCTGCTGCATCAAAGTATTAATTAATTAAGTATTAATCAAAATATTAATACCCTTGATTACACTTCACTGTCATGTGACATTTCAAGCAAAAAAGTCTAGTTGTTTTCCGCTGTGTTTTGTTTTCATCTATGTGTATTTTGAGGTTGTACAGTTAACATATCCTCTAGTTAAGTATGGCATTTTTGTTCAGTGTTTAGTGGATAATTTCTCCTTATTTGCTGAGCTTATCATATTGGAAAAACATAAAACAAAGTTTTTGTACAGGCCACGTTTTATTTTTTCAGCAAATAATCAGTAATTCTGTATAAAATGTGCAGAAGTGTGTTCTCTGTAAAGAATGTGTATTTTTTTTGTTGTTGTTTATAAGATCAACAAAGCATAATTTGACCTTTGGTACCCAAACTTTTGCATTAGACTACATGAGCTTTGTTAGTGGTAAAAGTAAGGAAACTGATACCAGTTAAGATATAATCATTCTTGTCTTCTGATTGTGCAGAAAAGCAAGTATACCTATGTCAATATTCCTCTCTTGCCCTCTCTTTATTTTCAGGCCTGACACAACTACCCAGGCTATGGCGAGCACCATGCCTGCAGTGTGGGTGAAAATCTGCTCCAGCTGGCTGGGACTGGCACTGTATCTCTGGACCCTCATAGCCCCAGTTCTCCTCTCGAACAGGGATTTCAGCTAAGCCGCTGAGCCTCCTTATGTATATCTGTATGTGTGAGTGTGAGATGGTGTGTTATCTACTTTTGCCCTCGTGTTGTGAAGCTGTATCTAATAATATGAAGGATAACTGAGGGGATATAGGTTAAATGAGTGAAGTGTTTCTCACTCTCTGATGTTCATAAAAAAGTCTGCTCTTTATTTTTCCTCTCTTTTTCCTGTGATGTGGTATGACTGTAGGTACAGGTTTCTTTACTGGTGCAATTTTACACTTATACACATGATTCTTTTAAAATCACTTCTTGTATGCTTGAATGGAAAACACTAAACAAACCTGATACTGTACACTTTTGAGATAATAGGTAAAGATGCACAACAGGCCATCTCCTAAGTGGTCTAGCCACGAATACACCAATACAAATATGCATGTTACTGCTGCTACTAACCGTCTCTACCTGAAATGAATACACTTTTTACAGGAACTTAATTTCTCTATCTGGGTCGAATTTCAATCTTTTAGTTAGTCAAGCACTTTGTCCTTAAGCAATTTCATGATAGATTGAAGCATGTGAACTAGGCTGATGTGTAAAACTGCGTTGGCCATTGGGGCAAAGAGGGGGCTGTTTTGTTTTTTTTTTCTTTTCCTATCGAGCCCCTCGCTGGAGCCCCATAAAGGCAATGTGTCTGAGAGATAAGCCTAATTAGACACACCCTACTCTACAGCAACTCATACTGCATCCCTCCTACAACTTTGCTGAGCAGTCAGAGTTGTAATTTGACCTCTAATCTGTATTTGAAATATAGATGGCGGTGCTCTTTCTACCTGTCCTCGATATTTGTGTGGGTGTGCATTGGTAGATCTAAGATAATCAAATGTGCAAAACCATGCTGTATAGTATCACACAATGACTCCAATAACATTTCACTGCTGGATAGGATGTGAATGTAGTGAGCTGCACTATCACTTTTGAAATTTCATATGCTACTATTCATATATCACTTTTTCATACTTTTTCATATGTTATGTACTTTTGTTAAATGTTTTTGGTAATTTCCCATTTTAATATTATATAACATTATTTGTACATGGTTAATTTTTCATGCAAGCACACATTGGTTGCTTCAAACAATTTTAAAGCTTTAAATATTGTAATAATTTTAATATTTGTCCTGTTGTTGTCTTGTGATGAAGATGTATTGTGAATACGAATGGGGAACTATATGAATTTGATATAACTCTATTGCTTGAAGTATTCTGGATGTTTTTGCCATGAGTATTGTGAATAGTCAAATGCCTGTATTCAGAACTTTGTTCAACTGGTAACATAGGAAGACTTTGATTGTAATCTTACTAACTAAGCATGTAGATGCATCTGGCATTCTTGCCCATAGTAAGCGATTAGCACAAGCATAATGGTACATTCTTAATATTTAATTAGCAACAACATGCAAGATGTTCAGTAGTGTTGATGCACTAAAAGTGCCTTTATTGATGACCTGACTTATCAAGAACTTCCAGGCTAAGACCCTGACCTGAAGACAGAAGTGCCTTCCTCATTTTTATACCATTCAAAAGTACCAATACTGTTGTTACACAGTGTTTCTGCACCCAGACATATCAGTTCTTTTAGTGTTGATTGATCTGCATCTGCCAATGTTTGTTTTTTTTTTTGAATAAACCATTCTGTAATCAGTGTACGCCTCTTGAATTGAGCTCAAGATGCACCCACTGCTGATGCAGGCATTTCTATGCGCACAAACAGCTTATATAATGACTATAGAAAAGCATTGCCAATAGAATAGGATGCTTTGGAGCAGCTGTACATGAGCCTAAGGTTGCCATGTCCAGTGCTGAGCTTTGGCTAGAATGGTATAAAGCTTCCCAGCATTGGGCTGTGTAATTGTGATGAAGCCCCATCCAATACCTATGGGTTGGATCCAGATCCAGAACTAATCATTCAACAGCAGTATCTGACCTCACTAATACTGATCTGGCTGAATGCCATCAAGTCCTCACAGCAATGTTCGAACATCAAATGTAAGTGTAACAAAAGGCAACTTCAACTTTTCAAAGTTTCTGCATATGTCAATTGCTGAGAACAATGTTTTCAATGACCATCTCATTGGTGTTAAAAGGAACCAGGCATCACAGTGTCTACAGTGCAAATTTTGCCATATTATTTTATATCCAAAACAGCCAGTGTACCTACAGGATTATTCTGGAGAGATAAGATTTATGTTTGTTATTTGTCCACTAGGTGGAACTGATGTGCAACTGATGATATCTCTAATATTAAGAAGGTGAAGCATGCCATGAAATCTTCAATACATTGTAAACATATACATATAAAAACAATAAAAAAGTAAGTATATCTTACTGCTCACAGTTGAATAATCATGTTGATTGTATTTGTCAGGTATTATTCTAATAAATTAGATTGATAACATTGATTATGAAGGAAAATTAACTTGAAGTCATAACGTCTTTGTTTTGTCTAGCGTGAGTCCTTACGTTCTTGTGGGTGCTGTTGACAATGCATGTCCAAAGATTCTGTGCTTATAGCTTTTCTTATTTGCTCTTTCATTGTACATGTGTGTATTTAAGCAACATCACAGTTCTAAATCTCCATTTTATCTGTTTTCACTCTGCAGACCCAAGGGCGGTCCCGCTAAACATAAGACCATTTTTCATTGACAAGCAATTACAGCACTAGCAATTCTCAGCATGATACACAACTCAAATGAGTCGTCCTCTGCCAAAACGGCTAAGAAAAACACAGGCGTAGAAATTTGAAAGATGGTCCTTTTTCAAAGAAATGATACAAAATGTGAATGTGTTCGGTGAATTCTCCAAGCTGGTGAAGTGGTTTTGGGTGGCTGGAGCACAAGGAGGGTATTGAACATTGTGTGATTTTGCTTCAGCAAATGTATCCCCTCCAGTCAAATGTATATATAGTTTGACATAATTGGTGAATATAGTTCATTGCCTTGTATGCTAGACTATGATATAGCAAAATTCATACGTTTATAGACCATCCTACCAAATTGTGAAACTGTGGCTCGCATAGGGGTGGGGGGTTGGGAGAGGGGGTAACTAAATAAATAAACAAGTTTTTGGACCTTAGTGACCAGGATTATGTTCCGATAAAAAAAATAAAAATAAAAAAGGCTGTCAAGTGTTTTCATCTCACTACCAAAACATAAAGAGTTTTAGTCAGTAGGCAGAGCCCACTGCATTTTAGAGCAGGAAGTGAGACTGCATCCATGTCCCTTATGGCCACATAGTCAGCAGTTAGATCCAAGTTTGACCTAATTTGGACCTAGTTTTGAAGGCACTGCACAGTTTGATGTTTGATGGTTCTACTGGACATGTTTCAGCATATTGCCCAAATGTCATGAACAAGTTGATGGCCAAGTTAGGATCCACCATCAAAGTTCAAAGTTATTTTACAGTGAACGTATTATGCTATACAAGCCCAGTGGGCTACAGCAGCCTAGAACACTGTTGGTAGTTATTTATCCTGCAAGATAATGCAATTTATTTATTATATGGCCATACTCCAGTTTACTGGAAATAGTGAATGGCCTAATGTTTTGTTTACAGGAAGATTTATTACATTGTTTGGTCAGCTTTGCAGAAGGTGCTCTTAGAGACCATTTGAAGATACATCACCAAAAAATGTTAATGAGCATTTCCCTTTACTGTATTAGTGATAATGATGATAAGAAGCAGATGATGTTAAATATACAGTAGTTGTAGTAGTGCATGGCTGTTATATTGTGTTAGACCTAACAAGCAGTAGGCAGTCACTGAGCAGTCTGCTGAGCTACTCTCTCCCAGGCCTGCTACCAGACAGTACAGTGTTGATTTTGGCAGCACTGCTGGAGAGCAACATTTGGAATAGTCTTTGGTCTCATTTTAGGACCAAGTCAGTTTTGTTACCAATGCCAAAAACCTTTGGTTTCAGCTTATTGGGACACAGCCTAGCATAGGTCAGAAGTTCCCAGAAGTATAAACTTATTACCACAAGAAAACAAAGCTGGAGGCTGAAGAAAATGAATATGCCAGGGCCTTCCTCGGGTAACTTGTCTTTGGTGCTGGCTGGGCCACAAACTATTTGCCCTCTCCTAAGCTAGACAAAAATGGAGTGTTCAACAACTTAGCAGCTCTCTATGAAGTCACTTCAGCTTACTGAGTTTAGTTTTTATTTCGTTGATGTTATTTTTTTCTTCATAAATGCTATTCTGAGGAAGACTAAACATCATGCACACTTCGCAAGCTTTAACAATCTTTCAGAGTTCAGTAAACTGCAGCTTGTGCATCACGCTTGTCTTTAGATGTGCTAAAACGGTCTGTACTATCTTTCTCACTATCCATTATGGTCTTTATCCACATCCAAACTTTACATTCTCCTACAGTCACAAATTATGAGTTATATGAGAAACGCAGGGTTACACAAAGTAAAAGAAAAGTAAAATAACAACATATTGTTCCAGAAAACTCCTAGTTTACATTACAGTGCCTTCTAAAATAGCTTCCCTTTCCCTTTCTCTTTACATTAAATGGTCTTCTAAAATAGCTTCCTCGTTCCTGTTCTTTTTCTCGTCTTTCTCTCTCCATTGCTGTCTCCCTCTTATTCTCTCTTCCTCTCTTTTTCTCGTCTTTCTCTCTCCATTGCTGTCTCCCTCTTATTCTCTCTTCCTCTCTTTTTCTCTTCTTTCTCTCTCCATTGCTGTCTCCCTCTTATTCTCTCTTCCTCTCTTTTTCTCTTCTTTCTCTCTCCATTGCTGTCTCCCTCTTATTCTCTCTTCCTCTCTTTTTCTCTTCTTTCTCTCTCCATTGCTGTCTCCCTCTTATTCTCTCTTCCTCTCTTTTTCTCTTCTTTCTCTCTCCATTGCTGTCTCTCTATTTTTCTCTCTTCCTCTCTCTTTTTCTCTTCTTTCTCTCTCCATTGCTGTCTCTCTATTTTTCTCTCTTCCTCTCTCTTTTTCTCTTCTTTCTCTCTCCATTGCTGTCTCCCTCTTATTCTCTCTTCCTCTCTTTTTCTCGTCTTTCTCTCTCCATTGCTGTCTCCCTCTTATTCTCTCTTCCTCTCTTTTTCTCTTCTTTCTCTCTCCATTGCTGTCTCCCTCTTATTCTCTCTTCCTCTCTTTTTCTCTTCTTTCTCTCTCCATTGCTGTCTCCCTCTTATTCTCTCTTCCTCTCTTTTTCTCTTCTTTCTCTCTCCATTGCTGTCTCCCTCTTATTCTCTCTTCCTCTCTTTTTCTCTTCTTTCTCTCTCCATTGCTGTCTCTCTATTTTTCTCTCTTCCTCTCTCTTTTTCTCTTCTTTCTCTCTCCATTGCTGTCTCTCTATTTTTCTCTCTTCCTCTCTCTTTTTCTCTTCTTTCTCTCTCCATTGCTGTCTCCCTCTTATTCTCTCTTCCTCTCTTTTTCTCGTCTTTCTCTCTCCATTGCTGTCTCCCTCTTATTCTCTCTTCCTCTCTTTTTCTCTTCTTTCTCTCTCCATTGCTGTCTCCCTCTTATTCTCTCTTCCTCTCTTTTTCTCTTCTTTCTCTCTCCATTGCTGTCTCCCTCTTATTCTCTCTTCCTCTCTTTTTCTCTTCTTTCTCTCTCCATTGCTGTCTCCCTCTTATTCTCTCTTCCTCTCTTTTTCTCTTCTTTCTCTCTCCATTGCTGTCTCTCTATTTTTCTCTCTTCCTCTCTCTTTTTCTCTTCTTTCTCTCTCCATTGCTGTCTCTCTATTTTTCTCTCTTCCTCTCTCTTTTTCTCTTCTTTCTCTCTCCATTGCTGTCTCTCTATTTTTCTCTCTTCCTCTCTCTTTTTCTCTTCTTTCTCTCTCCATTGCTGTCTCCCTCTTATTCTCTCTTCCTCTCTTTTTCTCTTCTTTCTCTCTCCATTGCTGTCTCTCTATTTTTCTCTCTTCCTGTCTCTTTTTCTCTTCTTTCTCTCACCATTGCTGTCTCCCTCTTATTCTCTCTTCCTCTCTTTTCCTCTTCTTTCTCTCTCCATTGCTGTCTCTCTCTTATTCTCTCTTCCTCTCTTTTTCTCTTCTTTCCCTTCTTTTTTCTCCTCCACTCTCACTTTCTCTTCATTCTATTTATCTTTTGCCGTCTTCTGCTCTCTCTCTCTCTCTCTCTCTCTCTCTCTCTCTCTCTGTTTCACTGTATCCCTGTTATTCTCTCCTCTCTGTTAAAACTAAAGTCACATTAACAAAGTGATCTTGCTCTCTCAGCATGCTCACTCACATGAGTCCTCACTTAGTCACAATGAATGTTGAATGAGGTTATATTCTGACTGACATTATGATGTCCCGTCTCATCACTTAACACCCCCACCCTGCCTGTAATTAGGTATCTCTAGCAGTGATTGGTTTATCCTTCTCAATAGACCTGTATATATCACTTAATGGATGCATTTCTGTGTCATGTTGTTATCTGATGTCAGATTAAGTTATTCACTCTTCATGAAAACAGCTAATTGCAAACAAATAAATAAATACAAATTACAACAATAATAATAAGACACTTTTATAACATCAAGATGCAAGGAGTAGAGGTCGTAAAGGTGGATGACTTCAAATATCTTGGGTCAACCATCCAGAGCAATGGACAGTGTAGAAAAGAGGTGAAGAAGAGGGTGCAGGCAGGATGGAGTGGGTGGAGACGGCTGTCAGGGCTGATGTGTGACAGAAGGATAGCAGCAAGAGTGAAAGGGAAGGTTTACAAGACAGTAGTGCGTACTGCTATGATATATGGTTTGGAGACTGTGGCTCTGTCTAAAAGACAGGAGGCTGAGCTGGAGGTGGCGGAGATGAAGATGCTGAGATTTTCGTTGGGAGTGACAAGGATGGACAAGATTAGAAATGAGCAGATCAGAGGGACAGTGAAGGTGGAGCAGTTTGGAGATAAAGCCAGAGAGGCCAGGTTGAGATGGTTTGGACATGTGTTGAGGAGGAATAGTGGATATATTGGGCAAAGAATGTTGGAGATGGAGCTGCCGGGTAGGAGGAGAAGAGGTAGACCTCAGAGAAGGTTTATGGATGTAGTTAAGGTGGACATGGAGATGGTTGGTGTGAAAGTAGAGGAGGCAATGAATAGGGCAAGATGGAGGCAGATGATCCGCAGTGGTGACCCCTAAAGGGAGCAGCCAAAAGAAGAAGAAGATAACATCATGGATGGCTGATGCACAGGATCTATTAGCAAATGGATAAATTCTTATGGTGTGAAAATAGCCAGTAGGAGAAACAGAAATTTGTCATAATTACCTTTTTCTTTTTTATCAAAGCAAGGAAAAGGTCAAGATGGAGATCATAACATAAAACTTAAGATTAATGTTCTTTCTATAGACCTTCCTTTGCACTCTGTAATTCAATATGTTCCTCAACTAAAGTTGGCAAACAAACTCACTGAACCCGCCTTGGTGAGTTTTCATAGAAAACATTCATTTTAAGAAGGACCGTAGTCGATGCACAAACCCCTCTTTAATTGTCAAATGACTGAACGCGCCTGTCAGAGGTGTAATTGCATTCTAAGTGTAAGACCCAGGCACATTGGATTACACTGCAGTATGGAGCACAGCTAATTGTGTTTGGGCACTGCTGGCACATGTGCACCGAGAACATTTACCCAACACTACCACCCCATTAGACTGCCTGGGACCTGGAGCTTGGCATCAGAGAGCTTAAAAGACTGATGTCTGCTAATATAGAACTGTCAGTTTTGAAAAGTCTGATTCCTACCCACACTGATGACTAAGAGCGGCCCAGAAATGTGCAGTAGGAGGTATGTATAGTACACAGAATTAAATAGTGTTTCTAAGATCTTATTTAAGACCTCTATGAAACAAATATGGAGAACATGTTTATGGTCACACATTCATTCATGTTATTAACAAAACATAGCATTTATTTTACGCACTGCACACATATCACTGCTGTCAGAACAAAATCTTGTCGCTACATTTTGGGGTTTTTTTTCTTCCAATTTTACAGTCTGAAAACAGCTGCTTCTTTTTACACTGTGTGAAAATTTCATGATGAATAAATGAATAGAAATGGTCCAAAATGACTTCAAATAAAATCTTGTTACATTAATTTACATTGAACATTAAGATTTTTCCTTCTCCTGTAAAGTTATTTTTGGTATATACAGTACATATACGTTTTGTTTCTGACAATATGTTCATCTGTATTGTCAGCCCTTACATTATTTATAATATCCTACATATCCAAATCCTACATATCCTGAAATTTTCCCCTCAGGTCTACTTATGGTGTCTGTGAGGGTTTATGTAGCAAAAACAACTGTAAATAAATGATATATGACCAGTTTCCAACCTCTCTTTGACCCTTAGAATTAAATAGGTTATTGTTGTTACTGTGCCTTTAGTGCCTTTGCAAGAAATATATATTACCTGTGGGCTGTGTGTGTGTGTGTGTGAGAGAGAGAGAGAGAGAGAGAGAGAGAGAGAGATTGCTTGTCTTGTATTGTGCTTCCATCCTAAACTAATCTGGACTACAACACTCCCTATAACTTTAATGTAAATGGGTGTGTCTAAACTAGCAGACATATGTAAATATGTTGGCATCAGAAAATCAATAACTTCAAAATATGCTGTTTTTGCCAGCTGGCTTCCATATTCAGATACTGCATCAAAATATTGTATCTAAAAAACCATGTGGATTTTTTTTTGCAGGATGTGGGCCCTTTAAGAGGTAAAATAGTTCAAAGACACCTTCTTGGTTTGAATTTGGTTGATTTATTTATTTATTTTTATCAGGGACATTGTTGGTGAGTGTTTCCTTATTGGTCTTATTACCTCTGCACCATCATTGACTATATTATAGTCATAGCAGTCTGCAGTACTCTCTCTCTTTCTCTCTCTCCAGCATTCACTGCACATGCGCAGCAGGCCTCTGAGGGGAGACTAATGTAGTTATATAACACTCACCGTGCTGGTCGTCTGCTAGAAGAGAAGCATGCAGGCAAGCCTGTTACATAAGCCTGCTAGGATCATATTGTCACCGCGTGGAGCTCTCAAACTGTAATGTTCCTGCTGCTGCTCTGTCTGTCTCTCTTTCTCTCCCTCCTCTCTCTCTGTCTTTGTCTCTCCCTCTCACTCTCTTTCTCTCTGCATCTCTCTGTCTCTCTACTGAGACACTCCCCCTGAGGGAACAAAGCCTATCACGGCACATACGAATGCAGAAGAGCAACACCGATGCCTTCCAAAGAGAGCAAACTCTGTCTAGCGTTACATACAAAGACGTTCTGTGTTTTGACTGAAGCTGTGCATGAAAAAGAGAGAGGAAGAGAGAATAAGAGGGAGACAGCAATGGTGAAAGAAAGAAGAGAAATAGAGAGAGGAGGAGAGAATGAGAGGGAGAAAGAAATGCAAGAAGTGGGGACAAGCATGAATCCATCTGAGCAGCTATTTTAGACAATGACCCTTTCTCCCCCATGGCTTGAGCCCCCCACTCCCTCACAGCTTCCCCCTCCACGTGGCATCCTGTGTGAGTCAGCCTTGTGCTGTGGCTGCCATGGCGATAGACCCGCCACCCCCTCACTCTCTGCGGGGAGTCTGAGCAGTGGTGGCATCTGATGACAAGGCCAGAGCCCAGAGAGCCATGACTCATCACCTGAGTGCCAGGTGAACTTTGTCGCACGCTGCAGGATCTCTGTGAGGCCGTTGCCTCCTCCTCCTCTTCAGAGCACCAGATAACAGAACTGACGACCACAACTCCATCACCTTATCTTCTCTCTGACATGCACTCTATTAGGTCTGCACATCTGCATGATCTCTGGCCTCGTAATGACTACATTAGATTATCATTCCTAAAATCTGTTCATACTGTTATAAAATGTTATAATGTTTCTCTTTAGAACATGTTCTTCCATTCATACTGTAGTGTAGGTGCAGAAGAAGGCCTGGAGTCTGTCATTTTCTCTTTAAGGATAATGCTCTTTATTGAAACAGGCAGCAAAGGGAGGCAAAACATAAAGGGAAATGAGGGACATGTCATCAAAAGGCAAACATAACATGATTAGGGTGTACAAAACTGCTCTACAATGTTATGTTTCTCTTGTATTCACACTGTTCTAGAATATGCTGTTCCATTTATAACTTCTAAAATGTCATGTTAGCTGCATTCCATTCCATAGGATCCCCAAGTAGTACCATTATATTTCCTACACACATGAGCACAGGATGTGGATTAGGATGTGCTTTCATTTGGAACGTCCTGCAGTGTCATAATCAAACACGAATCTTCAAGAGATATGCAATGACTGATGGGTAAACTTTCCTGCTGTTTCCTGTGAAGTGATAAACCGTTGTTCACTGCTCCCTGTGTAGTTTCTCTCTGATGGAAAATCTCCACTCCCTGGTTTGGAATCACTTTTAAAATGTCTGAATACCCTGTGCAGTACACTTTACAGGGACACTTTTCCTTTCACACTGTTCTAGGAATCCTTTCTTCCACTCATATTGTTCTAGAAGGTTCCTCATCATTCACACTGTTCTAGAATGCTCTCCCCATTCACATTGTTACAGAGTCTTCTCCTACATTCATACTGTTCTAGAATGTTATCCTCCACTCATCTTGCTCTGTAATGTTCCCCATCATTCACACTGTTCTAGAATGTTCTCCCGATTCACTTTGTTCGATAATCTTTTCATCCACTCACACTGTTCTAGAGGGTTCCCCATCATTCACACTGTTCTAGAGTGCTCTCCTCCATTTACACTGTTCTAGAATCTTCTCCTACATTCGACTGTTCTACAACCCCAATTCCAATGAAGTTGGGACGTTGTGTAAAACATAAATAAAATCAGAATACGATGATTTGCAAATCCTTTTCAACCTATATTCAATTGAATACACTACAAAGACAAGATATTTAATGTTCAAACTGATAAACTTTGTTGTTTTTTTCAAATATTCACTCATTTTGAATTTGACACCTGCAAAACGTTCCAAAGAAGTTGGGACAGGGGCATGTTTACCACTGTGTTACATCACCTTTCCTTTTAACACTCAATAAGCGTTTGGGAACTGAGGACACTATTGTTGAAGCTTTGTAGGTGGAATTCTTTCCCATTTTTGCTTGATGTACAACTTCAGTTGCTCAACAGTCCGGGGTCTCCATTGTCGTGTTTTGTGCTTCATAATACGCAGCACATTTTCAATGGGAGACAGGTCTGGACTGCAGGCAGGCCAGTCTAGTACCCGCACTCTTTTACTACAAAGCCAATCTGTTGTAACACATGTAGAATGTGGCTTGGCATTGATTGTCTTGGTGAAATAAGCAGGACGTACCTGAAAAAGACATTGCTTGGATGGCAGCATATGTTGCTCCAAAACTTGTATGTACCTTTCAGCATTAATGGTGCCTTCATAGATGTGCAAGTTACCCATGCCATGGGCACTAACACACCCCCACACCATCAGAGATGCTGGCTTTTGAACTTTGCGCTGATAATAATCTGGACAGTCCTTTTTCTCTTTGGCCTGGAGGACACGACGTCCATGATTTCCAAAAACAATTTGAAATGTGGACTCGTCAGACCACAATACACTTTTCCACTTTGCGTCAGTCCATCTCAGATGAGCTCAGGCCCAGAGAAGCCGGCGGCATTTCTGGGTGTTGTTGATATATGGCTTTCACTTTGCATGGCAGAGTTTTAACTTGCACTTGTAGATGGAGTGACGAACTGTGTTCACTGACAATGGTTTTCTGAAGTGTTCATGAGCCCATGTGGTAATATCCATTACAGAATGATGTCGGTTTTTAATGCAGTGCCGCCTGAGGGATCGAAGGTCACGGGCATCCAATGTTGGTTTTCTGCCTTGCCGTTTACTTGCAGAGATGTCTCCAGATTCTCTGAATCTTTTGATGATATTATGGACCGTAGATGATGAAATCCCTAAATTCCTTGCAATTGCACGTTGAGAAACGTTGTTCTTAAACTGTTGAACTGTTTGCTCACGCAGTTGTTCAGAAAGTGGTGAACCTCGCCCCATCCTTGCTCATGAACGACTGAGCCTTTCAGGGATGCTCCCTTTATACCCAATCAAGACACTCACCTGTTTCCAATTAACCTGTTCACCTGTGGAATGTTCCAAACAGGTGTTTTTTTTTTTTCATTCCTCAACTTTCCCAGTCTTTTGTTGTCCCTGTTCCAACTCCTTTGGAACATGTTGCAGGCATCAAATTCAAAATGAGTGAATATTTGCAAAAACAATAAAGTTTATCCATTTGAACATTAAATATCTTGTGCGTATTCAATTTAATATAAGTTTGCAAATCATTGTATTCTGTTTTTATTTATGTTTTACACAACGTCCCAACTTCATAGGAATTGGGGTTGTAGAATGTTGTCCTCTGCTAATCTTTTTTTGGAATCTTCACCATCATTCACTGTTGCAGAATGTTATCCTCCCTTCCCACTGTTCATTAGAATATTGTTGTTGGTTGAGTAATGTGAGTCAGTGTGCCACAGCATTTAATAATGACCAAAGTTAATCACGATTTAATCCCATTCAATTACTTCAGTATCACTGAATTTCTACAGAGCTACACTAGACAGGAAACATGGCCTAAAACAGAGAACATACTTTATTGAATATTAAAATATTATAGTATGAAAATTTGTGTCATAATCAATTCTAACATCTTAGATCAATGCAGTAAATATGCCTTCTGGTCAATACATTTCCATGCATGGATGCATTTTTAAAACCCAACTGTTTATATTCCCAATGCTTTTCTGCTGGCAATTGATATGCAATGTTTTTTTTTCTGGAGTGTGAGGTATTAGGTCTGTCTTGCCAAGAGATTTCAACTTCTGCGCACAATATGTGCATAATTAATGCATCTCAGTTATACAATGTACAATTAGCCACTGGTTCAGTTTAACCGCTAACAGTAGCCCTTTCAAACAATTGTTTGTGAAGGTGGACCACTGCCCAAAGGGGTTCAGAGAATGCTGCTGGAGTAAAATAGGGATAATAAATAATGTTGTAATTCATTGGTCAAGTTATTCCATTGGTGAATAATCAAAAAAAAAAAAATTAATCGGCAAATTAGTTGTGATCAGTGTTTTACTGATATGCTTTATCACAGCTAATTGTTTAAACAGGTTGGTGTTTCACAGTTTCCATGTAATGGAAAGGTCTCTGAAGAGTGCAGGGGCCAGACAGAGTGAGAGAGGGAGAGAGAGAGAGAGAGAGAGAGAGAGAGAGAGAGAAAGAGAGAGAGAGAGAAAAAGAGAGAGATAGAGAGAGAGAAAGAGAGAGAGAGAGAGAGAGAGAGAGAGAGAGAGAGAGAGAGAGAGAGAGAGAGAGAGAGAGCGAGATAGAGGAAGCAGACCCGTGTCTGTACATTGCTGCCAAAGTAACCAACAGCCCCTGCACTGTGTAACTTGAGAAGAGAAAAATCCAATCTCTTAAAAATGAGTAGACACATAACTAGTTGGCCCTGCAGAACTGGCTTGTCCTTAGATGAAGTGTAATTAATCCCATGCCTCATTGTGCTACAAAGGTCTGTGCCTGGAGCCCTATTGCCGTGTTCCTATCATATCAAAATTATGCACTTCTAAATGAAAATAAGCATTTAAGTGGGACTTTTTCTTAATCCTAGTCTTACCTGAGAATTGTAATACTACCATCACACTTGCAACAAGTCATGTCTTTGTGCTATGAACATGGCTTAAAATAGTATGCAAATTGTATTTACATGTCATGGTTAGGCCTGCCTGTCACAATCATTAGATATGACCTCATGATTAATTGCTACATAAATCATTACAATTAAAAATTGTATTGTATGCTTTTGCTCATTGTGTGCAACTATTGAAGCATAAGCCTAAACTGGTCAAATTGAATTATATATACTAAGTAATTATATTGCTTTCTAGCTACTGATACTTAATAGCTTCCAACTGATTACAGAAACAGCTCAGGCTCAAATAAACAAACATTACTCCCCACTACCCTCTAAAGGCATTATTGCACCAAGTCACAATTTAGAACTTTTGTAGCTTTTTATTAGATCATTTGTTAACATGTCTTGATGAATGAATTTTTGGCTTGTTTTTATTTGCATGTACTTACCTCAACACAACTGATAAATATGCACCCAATCACATTCTGTTTGTGTTTATAATCAAGATCAGGTGATTATGTAAAATTCTGACAGGCCTTTTCATGTTACTTACTCCATTTTTGTGCACTTTGCAATGCAACAGAAAAGGAAGAGACAATAGATAACATTGTCAGTGGTACTGTGTTACAAGGCCTATTTATAGGCCAAGAGTTTACTTCACGGACAACTTAATCTTTATATTATTCATCCTACTTAGGTAGCAAATGAACACTCAGCTTGTCATGAAGTTTTGCAGAGCAGGAAGCCTAAACATCAGAAGAGCTCTTGAATGGAGCATATGACCTGTGCGAAACGTTTACATGAATTAGTGAGATCGAATGAGATGTTTAGTAGAATTGTTTATTTAAGCAATGATATCCTATCAGCAAACGAGAACATTCAGACCTTTATTCCACATGGAACAGACCTTTGTATGATTATGAGCTACATGTCTATTGCCCAGTGGACAAACACCCTACTCTGTTCTTTCACCCAAATCACACCCTCACTGGTGGTGCGTGCAAAGGGTTAACAAACAAAGGCCATGCTGGTGGTTAACCCCTCTAATAGTTCCCGTGTGGGTGATTTATCACTTAATGCTGTACTAAGTGGGTTTAGCTCAAACGGAGGAGGCTAAACCACACTGAGGAGTAAGAGTGAGTAAGTGAAAAAGTGCTGACATCAGCAATCTTGCCAGCCTCCACAGATACATGACGCGCTCTCTGAAAACAGCTTAGAATTACTTACTGAAAAGATAAAGCTCATGGGATTTTTCCAAAGCAGACCTTTTGTGTAAATGGTTTGGTGCATTACTGAAACTGAAGCATGCACAGATGTACTACAGCCTAGAGGAAGAGCCATAAACAGCAACACAACCAAAAGGGAGTTTAGGGGTAAATTCAGGTACTTATGAGGTCCTTAAAGGGTCCATATAATGGAAACGTTTTTGCAAATAAGAGTTGGATTCCAGTATGTAACACTGTTAAAGTTTTGAATCTTAGTAAAACAGTTAATACAGTCCATGTATATAAGCCAAGCTGCAAAACCAGCTCATTTCGGATTCACTGTACCGGCACAATACAGGGCACTTGATGAGAACAGGTGTAATTATCAGTTTTAAAGGGACAGAAACAAAACCATAAAGGATTAAAGACAGAAATGATGACTTATGGCACATAAACCCTCACACAACATTATAAGTGGACATGAATGTGGGCTCTTTAAGCGTGGTCACTTACATAGCTACTACATAGCTACCTATAAACTTTTATTAAACTATTATTTTCTGCGTAGTGCAGCAGGTTTTCCAGCTCTTTATTGGGAATTCTACAAATTTGGAATTTTCGGAATGTTCCATGACGTCATCTGACAGCAGCCTCCAGCGAGAAGGGACTTAAAGAATAAAAGCTACGGTACTTTTTCTCCCAATGAGTGCGATCGGATAGCCACTGGCTCATGAATATTAATAAAGCTGAAACCTGTGCGAGCTTCCCAATGGCGAGAGAGGAGGGGGCGGGGCCCTCGGGGCGTCTCGTGCAGGGTGGTGCGGCGCGAACTTGTTTGCGTTGTGCTCGAGACTGCTGCTGCTGCCGCCGCCGCCGCCGCCGCCGCTGCTGTAGTTGTTGTTGCTGTAGTTATGCTGGTCAGCTGAATGTGGGATTGCAGCTCCAGTGTGACGGGAAGGAGGGGAAGCCCGGCCTCCGACAGAACGCCGAGAGAAGCAGAAGTAGCTACAGCGGATGAGAGCGCTGCGGGATGCGGACTGCTGGACTCTACTTCACCGAGTAAATGACCACAGCAGCGAGGACAGCTGTGTCAGGTACCGCAGCGAAGGCACACAGCAACTGTACATACAGCCCCGGCTTCAGATTTACTCGTTTCGTGGGAAGTGAGTGTGATTTGGGGAGTGAGGACGCTCAGACAGGGGAGCTGCTGCTCGGAAATTTAGTGGGAAGGGACGGGAAGGTTTCTGATCAGCCCAGCAAAACATTACCTCAAGTGTGTTACTAGACAGCCTGAGAATAAGGTAGCTTACCTTTCGCTTACACATGGCTTAAAGAGAAAGAGAGACCAGTGGAGAACGTAGAAGGCGCCAGTACTTTTCTTAAGGGTCTGAAAACATGACTTCCTGTAACCGTATTAGCTCTCTTGCGGCGCAGTGTGATTGAGTCGTTTGTGTGCAATCCCTAAAATAAGACATGTCATTGTAGAAAAATGGAGTGGGAGAGCGGGAGGGTAGCTGACGATTAGTTTCGACATGCAGCAGGAAAAGCCCCTATTCTGTCGCAGCACAGCACACTTTACAGGTAAGCTGGAGCCTTTGTTGACATTGCTGGAAACGTGTTTGATGCACTGTAGGGCATTTTTGGACAAACTAAGGCAGTACAGGTAGGCTGACCATCCGGTGCATTTAGCTAATAGGCATTGAGCACTTCTTTCTGCGGATATTTAATAAAGTTTTATAGAGTTCATTCAGTGACATTTGTGTTTTTAAGGGCATAGGATCGATTTAGGACAAATGGACCTTAGTAATGGCCACTTCATTATATTTCACTAATAGCACATTCACAATAGTCTTTGGGTGGTTTATAATTTATGTCGCATCTATTGCCTCTGCTGCCTAAATTTAGTTGAACTCAGGAGTAACTTGTCAACTGAAGATCAATCTCAATGGAGATGATTGAATAGAAGGCTTGAGTGCCCTGTTCCATGGTTAAAGTCAGTTGAATATTTTGGTAATGCAAGCTTTCAGAGCACCTTCCACTGAAACTCAGCCAGATGTATTTGAGTTTGCCTGACCTTTACACAGTTTGCCCACCGTATCTCCTGCTGTGTTGTTTTGAGCTGAGCGTCTTCATGCCTATCGGAGTAGAGCAGTGAGGGGAGGCGAAGACACTATAATGCAATTATTTTTCATTTTCAAAATGGAGAGCTCACTCTTCTCCTGGCATTATTGCTGGGCTCTTGAAGCCACTTGTGGTGTTATGTAGCTCAGGCAAGGGAGGGAGAACAGCTTTATTCAGGAATGCAATGCCAAAAACATGTCATCATTCATTCTAAACACACAATTAGCTTACATTACTGTATATATTCATTATGCAAAATGTTTTTTGTAGGTCATGTTATTACAGTAGAAGCTTACAGGAACTAATGACTGAAGAAATCAGCTGTTTTCTTTTTCACAGATTGGAATTTCAAACCTTAGTGCTTCTCATGGTGTGAAATGATGTAATGGGCACTTGTTTCATGTGTAGGATGAGAGGCTTTCCCTTGTAATTTCATCTTGCTGTAATATCCATGAAGTAGTTACCCTGTTGGGCATTTTTCATGCTCATTAATAATCAGTTATTTATCACTTCCTGCAAGCGATTACAAAGTTATGAGGTGAATGGGCAGGGATGAATGATTTTAAGAATAAATCTAATTGTAATTTTTCTTATTAATATTGTCATTGCAATTTAAATGCAATTAAGCTTTACTGCTGGAAGTACTGTGCCAGATTGCTAGTTCACGAGCTCTGCATTATTGTCTTACATTTCACAATTTAAAACTGATTAAGAGAACTTTGACTAATGTATGATATGATTAAAAGTGCAGCTCTTGTGATTTGAAAACTCTTTTAGATATTAGTTTTGTTATGAAAGCAATGACTTTTCAGCCATATGAATGGGGACCTTTTTATGTTCTGTGCTGTATGATAGCAGTGCTATTACCTGCTGAAACTGATCATAACCAACGTTTAAAAACATTGACTATGTTTATGCTGGACAGTTGCTTAAGTCAGTAAGATTAACAGCTGGTTGCTGCCAGTAAGCGTCCGGGAACCTTTAACGATCGCTGCTTGCCTTATTAACCAAGACATGGCAGCACCTGCAGTACTCTTTGCTCATCACATTTATGTGCTCCAGACTAAACAATGTACTCCCTGTCTCTCTGGCTGAAATGCGAAAATTCCCATATGTGAACTCTGGGCATGCAAAACAGAGCGTTCAGATGGAAGTTTATTACCACCACATTTTAGAAAGTTGTTTTGGAAGTGGTCATTGTGTGTTGATATAGTCTTTGTCCTCTCTGGGGCTGTAACTTCAGATGGTCAAACAGTGCAGTAGGCTTAATAGTTCTGGCATTAGTGTCTTTAGTTCAGCATCAGGAAGTCAGACTAGCAGGATTAATAGCAGAGTTTGCAGGAAGCTCTACAACAAAGTGATGACCCCCTATTAATTAACATATATTCTGATTAATGTAAAGCTATGGCCTGCACTCATAGAAACAATATGACAGCAATATGACAACAATATAACCGGGTCACTGCTTTGATCCACTCTGCTCGTCTCACTTTACATTCACAGTTTTGTGAAACACATCTCCAAATACCTAATACTCCCTCACCTGCCCTCGTGGCAAGTATGAATGTATGAAATACAGTATATATTAACACAATGCATCTCTAACCACACAGATATTTTGGGCAGGTAATTGCTTAGAGACAAAGGTCAGCAGTGTGCTCACTTTTCAGTGTTCCTCTCACATGTTACAGCCTCATTATATGTCATCACTATTGCTGCTTGGAAACAGTACACTGTTAGTGGGGAAGATGATGGATGAGGAAGGGCAGCGTTGAGCACCAGGTAATCTGTTGGATAACGCCATTCTGAATGAGGTTGACCTCACTCAGTAGCCGTCAATCAGCAGCTCATCTGCGTTTTCTTGCCCTGACCTCTAGTCTCCACGTCTGCAAATAAAACATGGTTGGTAACTCTTGCCTTGATTTACTGGCGGCTGTCTGACAGTGCTGTGAAAGAGCCATTGCTCACCGTGCTCCCATTAAGCCCAGCCCTCACTGGCCACTGTTACCCTGCCGACCCTCTGCTTTGGTTTTTAATGTGTTTTTATGATTGTTATAAAGTAGAACTTAACAAAGGCACAGTTCTTTCTAGAATGGTTTTGGAACAGAGTTGTTCAGTGCGTATGTAGTGATGCACAACATATCACTTGTTAATCACTATCTCAGTTTTTGCCCTTGCAGTACTGATATCATTGAAGCCTGCAATATAGAAAGGAGCCAATAACTTTTATTTTTATTATTATTGGTTACTGCAAATATTCTATCCAGTTAGACAAAGAGAGTGATTGGGTGCATCCAGATGTTCACATGATCCAAGAGACATAAGTAATTTTGTTAAAAAAAAAAAGTGTATATATGTTCACTTTGAATGCATTTAATAATAAAGGCAACACTGTGCTTTTTTAGTGATAGAACTTGTGCCTTAAGTTAGAGGATTTCTGAACGTGTCACTAATATGTTGTAAGATTCATGTGTTTTTAATATATTTAGACACATCGCAATATGTAGCAGTGCACTCATAATCTGTTTCTTCAACTATATTGTGCAGCTCTACATAGGGCTGAATGCAATTGCAATTTGCAAACCACAAGAGCAGCATTATTAATTACATTCTACATTATCCAACATTGTCTTCTTTTTATGTGGGGAATTGTACCTTAATAACACAGTACTTGTGAACTGACAGTCACTACACCTTTAGCATTCAGGGCTCAAGCTTGAAAAACTGGACATTGATCTTAATGGTGAAAAAGGTCTGGAGCTTGTTTTGTAGACAGTGCATGCATTTGAGCAGCAATCACAATATTGGTCAGAAAAATCACAATTAGAGATTTTCACAGAATCATTTAGCCCTAGCTCTGCATACATGTGAATCTATTTTGCAAAAAAAGAAAAAAATCTCTGTAATTGTTATCTCACCTCTTTGTGATTCTGAAAGGAATAATGATTGTGATCATATCCAAAGAACAGGAGGTAGCTGGTTAGCGTCTGTCTCATTTCTAGTCTGTCACCTCCCTAATGTTGGCATACTGTTTGTTGAACATGTTCCTGCTACTGGCAGTAGAGAAGTGTCTTCACAGCAGCATGTGTGTCTGTAATGTGGTATATAAAACGTCCCTTTCGGTTATGTCAATGTCAACCCAAATACTCCACTTTCCACTCTTTTAAAGAATGGTACTTTAGAACTAAGTTTATACCCCTAAAGATCAAGTTTGCACACTGAACTGCTGAATGCTTCCCAGTAAGCTGCATGCCAGCAGTTGCTATCAGTTAATCATTAGCCATACCACAACAGCGCCACATACCAACCACATAGCCTGCACTACCTACTTTTCAGCCACACACTGTTCACTGCACACTTTCTTGGATACAATTGTCTCACCACAGTTTAAGTAGCTCCGTGGCTGTATTAGGATGATCCTTGCTCACTTGCGTGCTAAATGCAGCATCTCTCCAGGTTCGGGTCAACCATCCACAAAGAAGGAGGAGTTCTCAGTTTGTTGCTGTGTGCCTGTTGGAGGGTTCGTTTCTCTTTAGTTCACTTTTTTAGCCTTTTGTATCGCTTGTTATCATTCACTGGCTACTGACTTATGCATGTTGCAACATCTGGTGATGAAAGTGGCTGTGTTATTGTCACATGCCCCATATTTGCATAATGTGAAATATATGCAAGGAGGCCGAATGTGAATTCTGCCTATTGCTGAATTTCACATTGATATCAATAATTGATTGTGTGTCTGTACAGATGTTTGTCGAGTGATCCTATTCTTCCTGCTGTCAACATTTAGCTGCTGTGACTAGAGTTTATGTGAAATACATGAATGATTTAACATGCTTTCAAAGCTAACTGAATCAGCTTAGGTGATTGTTTGGCTGTTGCTGGTAATTGTCCTTGTTTTGTCCTCGTAACACACACACACACACGCGCGCACACACACGCGCACGCACAAATGCGCACACACACGTGCGCACACACACGCGCACACACACACACACACCTTCACACTCAGACCACCCCACAGCCATTGTTTGTAGTGTGGCTGTGTATACACACAGGCTACGTAATGCCTGTGGCTGTGCTCAGGGACAGGAGTAAGCATAGGCAGACACAACCTTTTCGTGTCCCTGCCGGTGGCCATTAATCCTGTTCTGTAAAACATAAAACACAGGGGATAATAGAGCAACTGTACCCCTGAGGAAAGAAACAAGAAGAAGCAAACCGGGACCTATAGGTATAACCCACCCCAACCCCCCACACACACTCAGACACACAGATACTACTTAGTCTACTTATTCACTAACTGACTTATGGAAGCCCATTCCCAGTAGATCGGGAAGTTTTTTTTTTTCTTCTTCTCTGTTTCTGGAAGCATGTTAAACATGTTAAATTCAGCTTATAATGTCGAAATTATTACGTACTGTTTTGAAATAATTATTTTTTTCTTGACTCATTATCTTGAAATAATGACTTATTATCCCAAAATATTTGAATTTTCTTTGATTTTAATAAGCCATTAGTTTAACATATTAAGTCAAAATTCTGACATGGTAAGTCGTTATTTCAAGACATTAAGTCAGAATTTTTACGTTTAGATATTAGGTCAAACTTTAAAGAAATAAGTAATTAATTTAAGATACCAAATAACAGTTTTCACATACTGATGCCAGAAACGGAGAAGGAGGAAAAAAACAAGGGTTTTGCTAATTCTAACATTTTTAGAAATAGGCTGGAAGAATAAGAGCTTTTTTGCTTATATTTTTTGTTCTTGTGAAGAACATGTAGCTTTGCATAACTGTAACTATAGACATTATTGATTTGACAGTCCAACAAGCATTAGCTGCTAAGTAAACATAACTAGCAAGTAAGGTGGTTGACCAAACAGTTTGGTGGCTTTAGGCTTGTGTTTTAATAGTTGCCAACAGCGAACAATAAAAGTCAATTACATTGTTAATCATATTTATTTATATGATGATGAATCATCTGCTAAAATTACATGATTGTGACAGCCCTAGTGTGGATAGGACAAACCTGCCTGATGGCATAAATTTAACTAAACTGAGCTTCTCAGGTAAAGGTCTGCCAGTGAGAATCTGATCATCTTCATATGTGAACATTTAGCTGTTCTTGTCATTGTTATTGTGAGTGAGCACAGCTTTCTGGCATTGCCTGTGCTTTAATTGTACTGTGTATTTTTTGTTATCTAAATGTTGGACAGCAGCAGTAGCTTCCATGTTCCTCCTGGATCTATGCACTGCTGTCTGTGTGTAATTTAGGTCAGGAGTCTAGGCGAATGCTGTGCGGTCTTGTCGAACATTATTTGGCCTGGACCCAGGGGAGTGTTGGCTACCTCTGCAGATGAGGATATCATTTTCTTGTCCCTAGTAGCAGACTCTACTGATTAGCCTTTGACTGTGCCTCCAGAGCTGCAAGTTACTGTGGCAATAGCACACAGTGATGCTAATGCGGGTCATAAACAACTGCATAGTAGTAAAATGTAAGCAATACCAAATTGTCAGTGATTGGTGCTGTGTCATTTCTGTTTGTACACACTTGTATTGTGTGTGTTTAGCTGGAACAGGATGATTTGTGATGGTGTTTTCCCACATTGATGATTTAGCTCTGGGATAATGAAGTGGGTGGGAGAAGAACTCCCTTAGGCCCAGTGTTCTTAGATGGTATGAGGGCTTGAATGGCTGTGTTTACCGTATGTGCTGCTCACTTGCACAACACAGCAGAGCATCGCCCTCATGCATACCACAAGTATGTCTCTAGAAGCTTGTCACGTTGACAGGCCTATAGCATTGTCCTCAGTGACCAGTCCCAGTTTTAAAAAGCCACATTGTTGTAGCAACAGCCATGGTGTTTTTGAGGTTTTCATTGCCGAGGGGAAAAATGTGTTCACAGATGAGCATGGAAGCCTATAAATTTGCCTGGGAGAAACCACTGGTTCTTGAGTTCATTGTATGATCAGTCATTGATCATTGTATGATTAATCATCTGTTCAGCTCATGGCCTATATACTATAAAAAATAATAGTGATTGTTTAGTGCAGTGGTTCCCATAATCAGTACTGAGGATCCCATACTGTGCACATTTTTATACTTTCCCTCCTCTTACACACCTGACCCAGCACATGGGCTATATCAGGAGTGCTAGATGAGGGAAAGCACAAAAATGTGGTACTGTGGGTTCTCCGACTCTAGAGGCATATAAGAGGTGGAGCTACAGGGGCTCTGGCCCCAGTGAAAATCTGATTAGCCCCTGGAATTGCCCCTCTCAGATCACTTACCGCCTCCAAGCACATCATTGATTGAGTTGACATACATGTTAACTAGGCCATTTGGCAGAAGTTAAGAAAAAAACAAAACAAGTATTAAGTAAAGAATATGGCTTTCATGTGAATCATGTAGA
This sequence comes from Pygocentrus nattereri, assembly GCF_015220715.1. Taxonomy (NCBI): domain Eukaryota; kingdom Metazoa; phylum Chordata; class Actinopteri; order Characiformes; family Serrasalmidae; genus Pygocentrus; species Pygocentrus nattereri. The sequence continues at coordinate 24,003,553 of NC_051213.1, forward strand.
GCAAAGTGTTATTAGTGGTGAAGCCTGAAGAAACACAATGAATTTTATGGCCATATACAGGCCTTTCAGCAGATAAACCACAAAGGATGAATAGAGTTTTTAGAATAACCTTATAATACATCTTGAGGAAGGGTCTGAAAAGTAGTTATCTGTCAAATGTCATACATACTGACCTTTTTAACTTGGTGTGGTAAAGAGTTTTTAATAAGTACAACCAGGATTTTCCCAGGATTTGTATCGGAAGACAGATATTCTGTAGCGGTTACTTGTTTTCCTATATGTAATTCTCAGTGCACCAGAATGATGTTCATATTAAAATGGCTCAAGTTTTCTTTCAGTAGACCCAGCCTTCGGCCCACTGAACAGGTGGTGGGTTTTTGAACTTGTCTGGTTTTTCTCTGAAGATGGTACTGAAATTAGTAGCCCATTGATTAGATTTTATCATCTCTGCAAGTAAATGAAAAACACCCTGAATAATATGTGGAATAAGAGTTATATTTATAACAAATAAATCTAGAACAATATAATAATGAAATTAGGGCTGCCACAAAACAATATTAAGAATTTGATTCAGTACAATACAGTGGTGTCTTGATTCAGTATGAAACAGTGATGTTCATTTTATTAAAGCATTCAACATTATGCATTGTAGTGGCCCACTGAAAAAAAAAATCTGAAAAGTCTGTCTGGGACTGCCAAGGATTGACTTTGGGTACGCCTGGGTTACAGTCTCAGCCTTCTGAAATTTCAGTATGTTGAAAGTGGATGTTTCAGTAACTTTTAAAAAACAGTATATTGTACAACCAAAACTAAGGACCTTGTTTTTGAGAACACAATTAGCCACAGAGTCTTTTGAAACATTTTGATAAGGCAAATCTAATATCAAACATTACTTCTGAACAAGAAGAATTTGTGTTTGCCCATTTAAGTTATTTCACCTGCAATGAAATTGAGCTTAAACAGCTGTAGCAATGGAATATGAACTTGATACTGACTATGAAAACACATCATCAAAGATTTTTAAAAGATTTTCAACTTGAACTTCTGTATCATCACTGCTATCTTGGTAAACAAAAATCCAGTCTATCTCGGTATCTGACATAACAGTACAGCACATCTATCTCTCTGTGTTCAGGGACGTACAGATGTGTAACTCTAATTGTTACAAATCAGAAGCTTTCATTAAAAAAACATCTGAAAACAAGCAAAAAATTCTGAAATAGTTGTTTTTAAGGGTAGTGTTGAGAAGTATTCAAACAGTCCTTCTGCAATACCTACAAGTATTCAAAGCCTGGGAAATGCTGCCAGCCCTACATTTTGGTGGTCCATAGTTTGACAGTACGCATGCAAAAGTGTTATTTTTTTCCTGATTGATTAGGATCTCTGTCTTTTTCCCCTCTGTTTTCAGCGTTCTTTTTAAGAGCATGTGTATGTGCATGTGTGTTTGTGCTTGGCCTCTCAGCTCTTCTGCCTTATTTAGTAGCAAGATCACAGTGTATCAGATTTGGATGTGTGCATATGAAAGAACAAGAGAGGCAAGGAAGGCTTAGCTCAGCAGTCAGAGACAGACACACTCCGTCTGTTTAACTCTCCATCTCTCTCTCTCTCTCTCACACACACACACACACACACACACACACACACGTACATATACCCATTCTCAATCCATCTATTTCTTACGATCAGGGGTACCTGTCTGGACCTGTCCCTGTCTTTCTTATTGTTCCTCTATTTGTAACATCAGCTTCCTTCTCTGTCTGCCTTAATGTGTTTTCACATTCTTTTTTTCTTCATGTTCTTTCCGTCACCCTTACGCATTTTGTGTCCCAGCTTTGAAGGAGTTGCTGAGATATTCTGGAGTCTGCCTGTTCAGCTGGAGAGACGTGTGCTGTGAGTGGACTCACTGGGGGGAGGGCTTTAGTGGGGCTTTGGCTGGAAATTCCTCCAGCCGTGTGGAGAGTTAGAAGCATCAGCCCAAATACCACTCGTGAAAAGAATTCCTCGTCTATGCCATGTCATTAGAGAGGGCTCCTGCAACTCTCCTGTGCTCTTAGAAGATTCTCAGCAGCCTGCGCATGTGTTGTTATCCTGTTTTCTTTAGTGAAGTTGGGTGGCACTCCAGTCAGAGCATGCCGTGTGTATCGTTCATAGCTTTGATACTCACATGAACAGTGGAGGGAACTGCAGTGAAGCAGAATGGTTGGAAAACTACCATTATACAGCAAAGTTTATCACCTTTAGATGCATAGTGTAAAAATAAATTAATTCCATAATCGATTATCACCTATTTAAAGTGTAAGGTGTGATAATTTTTTCAATTTGACATGATACAGTTGAGTCTTGATTCTATACATTTTTCTATAAAGCAAAAATTTGATGTTTAAATGTCATTTTGAGTTTATTAGAGCTTTCAACACTACAAATTATGAAAGTATATTTGAAATGTTGTGATTTGTAGTGCCTCAATCTATGCAGTAGCCATAAACTTTGGTCATGGCACAATGATATGATGCAATAATGTATTATACTATACACTGTGATACAGTTAGATACAAAGAAATTACTAATCAAGCCATTATACTTTCTGCTGTTTCGTCTCACGTTGCCACCACTTCAACGCCTCTATCGTTCAAATGTTATTTTTTGGTACAACAAAACAATAGAGCACATATTGCCCCCAGTGTTGCTGCAGCCTGACTGAGGTCTGTGTCATAAGAACAACATAGAACATTAGTGCTTTAATTGATTTTTTTTTCAGCTAATGCATTGATGCAGCAATATTTTTCTATAATTGATGTCATTGACAGTCATTGACTGTCGATAAATACTGCAGCCCTAGTAACATTACAGCAGATTATCCATCCTTTGCAGAATAAGTTCATAAGATCTGACTATTCTTAAAAGTTTATTTTTTAACTTTGTAACCTATGAAAATGATCGAAATAAGTGAGTGTTTCATCATGATGAAGTACAGCTCTTAACAGTTTGAAATTTAAATGATGAGTGCTGTAATCTGTAATGTGTGCATGTGTGAGTGTATCTGTGCAAGCTTATCTTTGTGCTCCTGTACCACAGCTCTAGTGGTGGAAGCAGAGCGGCTGTATCAGAGCTGCTTCCCTCAGCCCTGTGTCAGTGGTTACATAACTGTGCACTCTTCGAGTTACTGCTCTCTGCAGCTGTCTGCCTGGCTGCCAGCAACAAGAGTGCTGCCAAACACTGAGAGAGATCACACATCCATGCTGTCCAACAGGAGCCGGCTGTCACTGCGCAGGGCTCAGTACCTACAACCAACCTGTTTAGAGACTTAAAACTTAAGCCTGTATTCATAAAACCTCTCAAAGTTTCAAAGGATCAAAATCCTCTCATATGTAGTATGACCTTAGTAAGAAGAGTAGATCTTCTGAGAACCTTCATGAATACAGGCCCTGGTCTGCAAATGCTGTTGTAAATGCATCACTATGCTGTTTTGAGCTTGTTTATCCACAGAGCTTATTCCAGTTAATCAGATAACTTTAGTTCAAAGTCAAACCCGTAGGAGAAGACATAAGGGACGTTCCTTTTGGGCAGTTCTTGCTTTGGGTAGGTTTAGTTTACTTAAAATCCTCCCTGCTCTTAACTGACCAGAATGAATTTCCCTAAACCACTGTTCCTATAATTTAAGCATAGCTGCATTTCAAACAGGCTCTCCTCTCTCCTCAGCCAAGTTCATAGTGTCCTGCATCTTTTCAGGTGCTTTATACACACTGGGATCTGTTCAGCATCATGCATACAGGCTAGATGTTGCTTTAAACAGTGGGCATAAAGACTGAGATATACAAATGTACACATGTAACCATGCTTGCCCCCTGTCAGTTCTCTTGCCTTGTTTGGTTTTAGCCCCTGAGAGCAATCATTCATAATGGGTTCCACCTTAAAATAATCCATTCTTCTTGACTCACTGGTCACATGTAAATCCATTTGATACACCTTGTTAGGAATTGTGTATTGAAAGTTCTGCTGAAGTTCATTAGTTTATCATGATCTCAAAAAAACTGCTCAAAGACCCCCTATCCATGTTGATTGGCTAATTAGTCTAATTGGATGGCTAATTGTAGTATTTGAGACTGAGAGTGTCAGCAGTTTATCTAACCCAAGCTCTGTAGTAGTAGACAGCTGTTTATCCTACAGGATCAAGAGGAAGACTGAAGCTTATGGGTCAGTAATCCTGGTGATTCTGAAGAGGGCACAATTGGTGCCCCATGCGCACCCAGTACTGTGCAAAAGTCAGAGAGACAGTTAACTTATTTCCAGCCAAAAATGACTGTTAAATTCAAGTTAAGTTGATCAGTTTTCAGCATCAAAACGGGAAAAAAAAGAAACTGAGAATTATAACAAAGTCTCAGCAGCAAAGCATAATATCAAAATGTTCAGTGTTTAATATTTCCCTGCTTTACCATCATTACAGCTTCCATTTTTTTAGAAGACTTGCCTTTAGTTATCCACGACAAAGTCCAGTCTTAGAAGTTGGTTGCATTTTCTGCTGCTTATGATCCAAATGACTCCAAACACATTCAATGATGTTGAGGGTCTGGATTCTGTGAGAACACCAGCAGCTTCTTTGTTTCATTTGCAGATTCTCTTCTTTTTGACTTTCCTCCTGCAAGTGGATTATTTCACATCTAATCTCCTTAGAGATATCTCCTGGAAATAAATTCAGTGTACTAGGTTTTCACTGGGTATTATCTAAATGAATGATGTTTTCCTGCCAATATGATGAACATAGAACAAACTAGAGAGATGTAGGCATACTTATCCTATTATCTAGTTATTGTCTAGTCTGGGCTTACTGGTGCCTAAAGCTGTTTTTTTCTGTCTGCTGCTGCCAGGTAAGGTCATCTAAAGAGCAGATTTTTTTAGAAGTGTTTAATTATGTATAAAGGAGTTGTTCTAGAGAAGAGGCCGGCATTGTTTACGTCCAAATAGTTGTCCACTTGAACAAGATTCAGTTTTATACCTGCTATAGATGAAGGTGTATATGAATGTTCTTTACTGTTTTCTGTGTGACCTTGAGACAGAATGATTTATGATGCCTCTTGAGATGGGGATGGTGAATTGGGGTGGGGGGGGGGGGGGTCTGAAAAATGTATTAATGTTTTATGATTGTACAGTTAACTCCATAAATATTGGCACTCGTCATGAAAATGAGCTAAAATTACCATACAAAAATAAAACACATGCAGTGAGTGATACTGTTGGCTTCAACAATTGCTAAACCCCATGCTTTAGTAACATAATTTTTAATTTCATAAAAATGCAGACTCCAAAAATATTGGCACCCCAAATTTCAGTATTTGGTGGAGCCTCCCCTGGTGAGAATAACAGTACTCATATTCTTCTGTAGTGTTTAACAAGGGTGGACAACGTTTGTGGAGGGATCTTGGATCACTTTTCCATGCAGAACATTTCCAACTCATTGACAATCTTGTGTTTTCTCTCTTGGGCTTTCTCTTCAGTTGAGACCACAGTTCAGTTGGGTTCAAGTCTGTAAACTGAGAGGACCATTGCATAACCTTGATTTTGTCTAGCTGCAACCATGTCATTGATGATTTTGCTGTATGCTTAGGGTCACTGTCTTGTTGAAAGACCTAAGCACAGCCCAGTTTTGGCCTTCTGGCAGAGGCAACTACATTTTCAGCTGCAATTCAGAGGGCTGTGATTATAAAACGGTTAAAATCAAATGGAAGTGTCAGTAAAATATCTTTGAGACAGGACACAGTAACTTGGCATAGTGTGAAAGCCCTGGTTCTCAAAGACAGTACAGATGCATATCCTTGGCAGTAAAAGTTGCGATAGAGTTTGTAATTCACTTTCTACAACTTTCCGAGTTGGGTGGAAGTTTTGGCATCACTTGCTCAATGGTCCTCTGGTTGGCAACTACAACCAGGCAGAAAATGGATGGAAATATAATATGGTTTCCCACTCTACTCCAAATAAGTCAAAGTGCTTCCATACGGTAGTTCAGAGGTCGGCACTGGCCGTGTCAGAATTTAATTTCAAGATAATGGACTCAAAATGTTGTGGCTCCCAAGATGGTTTGATTTTTGTTAAAAATGCAAAATGACTATTATAATTTAATGTAGTGTGCACACCACAGACTGTCTGGGGCACTTTGCAAAGTTCTGCCTGCATTCCATCAACGTTACGTTATCAGTTCAAATTTAGGAGATCGATTTTTGACATTGTGAATCAATTCAGAATCATCCACGTCTGCATCACGGTGCATCTAAGAATCGATTCCAATGTTGCTTGGCAAAGTTCAGATGCTGGGATTTATGTCTTCATCTCAGGAAGTGTTTCTTTTGTGGAGCTTGTCCAGAAAGGAGGTGGTGTCTCACTGTTGATTTTGAAAAGGTGAAAACCCCAAGATGCAACTAAACTTTGGGATTCTCTTTTTGCCTTTTACAACATCATATTCACTGCATAGGGGGCAGTATGCATATATGCCCCCTTTCTGGCACATTTCCAACTGTTCCCTGCTTCTGCAACATCTTACTATGGCATTGGTTGTGCTTACTGGTAATTTCAACTGCTGGCCTATTTTTCTGTAGCCTTTCCCCAGCACATGCAGCTCAACAACTTTTTTTTTTCTCATTTGGTCTAGGAACTCTCTTTACCTGTGTGTTACATCATATTTATCCCCCAGTGAAACAGGAAATGGGCATAGACAATAAAGTTCCTATACTCCGAAAGGAATATTTTGCAGGAATTATTTTTATTTTATTGTCCACTGTCTTTAAGGGTGCCAGTATTCCAATAGCTGACTGTATATGGTTGTGTTTTGATCAGAACTCTCAGATTATTAGGAACTAGTCAGTTAGTCCTTCCTAAGATAAAGACTAAACCTGGAGAAGCAGTTTTTAGCTACTATACTGCTCTTAAATGGAACCAGTTGACAGACAGCACTAGAAGAGCCTGCAGTGAATGACTGCAGTGTATGAAAGGTGCTATATAAATAAACTTGCCTTGCTTTGCTTTGCCTTATGTTTTTGAAATATAAAGCCTAGATTTACATGCTTGTCCTTATAAAAGAGGTCTTCAGCTGGGCTTTACACGTAATGCAAGTTGTCCACTTCTATGGTGTGTGTCTACATGTCAGAGAGGGAGTCATGTACCCCATTGCACATCCACACTTTACACTCATGCACACCATTTCAGACTGAGTGGACTGCCTGGCTCCTGTCCAGAGTATACCATCCTGCCAAACAAAGGGTGGGCAGAGGGCCAGGCTTGCTGTGTTTCCTAACCAAGCGGTCTTTTTCCCTTGGGTTCTTTCAGCATTTTACAACATTTTAACTGCAGTGTCTATGCCTTAGCAAGGAGCAGCTTTTGTTTTTGGTATTGTGTTATATATGCCTGGAGGATGGTAGAGATGCTCTGTATTTTCTTGTTTTTTTTTTTATTTTTATTTTATAAATATTCTTCTTTGGGCTTTCAGTTGCTAAGAGAAGCCTTACGCAGAGCATTTAAATCAGAGACTGGCTGCATGTGTGCACTCTTAGTAGTAGTAGTAGTAGTAGTAGTAGTAGTAGTAGTAGTAGTAGTAGTAGTAGTAGTAGTAGTAGTAGTAGTAGTAGTAGTAGTAGTAGTATCATGAAGATTTTAAACTTAAAATGTAATGACCACAGGAGACAGAAAGTATACTGCACATTCATATGACTAGCTGCCAGTATGTTCACTTTACAGGTGCCCCCTCATTTTGGAACTGCTAGCGCATTTCCTCAAGTTATCCAGGATCCAATAATGGCTTACATTATACTACACTATGCCTGAGTGGTATTTCTGCAGAGGGAAATTATCTGACAAACAAACGCCCACTCACTTCACTGTTCTGCTTCTCTCGCAGTTCATCTCACCATTGCTATTGCTGGGCTGCAGTGCATAACTGTATCTCTTACTTGAGCTGCATTATGAAGTCATCGTGTAAGTTGCTCCTGAGTAACTGATGTTACTTTCATGATGCTTTTGTTGTTACAGATATATTCTCTACCCATACAGCTGGTAATCATGTTCCAGGCTTACTGCCTCCCTCCTCCTTAAACATGCAGTTCTCCGATTCGGATGTTTTACAGTGTCCGCTGTACGCTTTGTGGTGCTAGAGCCCCTCTGCCGTAGCCCCGTAGATCCCAGGGGAGGCCTCTACACACCTTGGACAGCCTTCTGACACAAGAGAAGCAGCTGTACTTGAGAAAATTATCAATGCCTTAGTGCAGAGCCAACATAGGTACACTGACTCTGGATATGAGCGAGCTGGCTGTCAGGTTAGGAGGAAATGATTGGTGACATTGATTGGAGTTCACACGTCCACATGTGGTTTTAGCTTCTGAATCCTGCTTAGCTGAACACAGCTCCAATTTGGGGTTCAAAAAGTATAAAACAAACCAAAATTGCTAAATTATACATTTGACATCTGTCATTCTCTCTACAATAAGCCACGTGAATATTCTCAATATATGTTTTTAAGGTTTTGTGTGAAAAAGACAGGTCTATGTCCTCTTATACTGGTGGTACTGTAGTATCTGAGAGGTAGCCACTATGTTTGAGGTTGGCTAAAATGGAAGAAGGGAGATGGTCCTAAAACTGTGCAAAACAGGCTGCTTCTGCTAGGAGTATGATAATTTGTGATAATGTGTCCGAGGTTCTATGTTAATGAAGTCGCAAGGAGAGTATGAAAGTGAATGTCATGCCAGGTTCACAGACTTGCTTAAAGTTGTCTCTATCTTTATTTCTTTGTGCAAAGATTAAAAGTAAGCACTCAAAAATGAAGCAAAAAGCCAGAAATATAGACTCGCAGACAAACCAGTAACCATGGAAACACACTAAAAGTCTGCAGTAACTCTAATAAGCAAAGGGCGGATGTTCAGGACCCAACTTTTCCCCTCTCATTAAAAACGGACTGGCTCAGCATAAAAAACAGCCTTTTGACATGAAGTCTGGCTCCTTTATTTACCTGAGGGATCCTGGCTGAGTTGAACACCAGTGCCATAACCTGTTTCCTGCTGCTTTTGAAGAGTGGGCCAAATTGAACAGAATAAACTAAATCCACATTTACATTATAATGTTGTGGTCATGTGTTATTGTTTTAAGAGTTTTTCACAGTTGTGAGGCACGTCTCATGTTTCTTAGTGTGTCTAACACAGCAGTGGATCCCTGTGAAGAGGCGTAGAGATGACATCACTATTTATAGTAGTTGTAGTAATTTGTAAGGACCTCAGAATAACACTTTCAGGCATATGCTATTCTGGGTCTTCACTGATGCCCTGATGGCATGTCATTATAACCACTTAATGCCTTAAATGTCTTTTTTTAATGTCTCAAAATATCATAGGCAAGGGACTTTCTTTTTCCTTTTTTGTGTCTGCTGGGAGGACAATTTTATTATACCTTAACTATAATACTATGACTTGCCATTCTCTACACTGACTCTAGCTGTGGAGCAGCTGTTTTTGTCTAACAATAATAATCATAATACAATGTCTGGAGCATTGCTGGGCTTTGTCATCAGCTACTGCAGTGAAAATGCATCAATTCTATGTGCTCCTTCTCTTCAGCTTGCTGTGTTCTGTAAAGATTTCCATCTCACAAAGGTGAATTTGTCTATTTTGTATGCCTTCTTCTGCATGACCAGCAGGTTTTACATGCTGTAGTATTAGACGGACTGTCCTGTAAACAAACAGAAGCTTATCAGTTACACTGTGGAATAGGGAAGACTTTTAGTATCAAATTTCAGTTGATTTGCAACTTTGCTTCACTGTATTCTGAAAAAGCAAGGATGAGAAGAACTAATGGTTGTTCAACAAAGTCAGTGTATAATCTTAGCTGTATGGGCATTGTCCTTTTCTGTGTGTGCCTGATGATGGCTTTCTTTGTCTGTCTGTTTACTTTAGGATGTAGAGGCTTACCTTGAGCAAACGCATTGTGCAGCACTAAGCTTTCTTTTCTCTGAAGTTATATAATGCTGGTTGTGTGTGTGACAGCTCCTGACAGGCACCAACAGAAGAGGGTGGGGTGTTTTGGTACACTCATTATTTACTCCACGCACATCTTACCCTATGTCTTCAGTCAGAACAGCTGTGCTGTGTCAGCACTCTGGGGAGGAGAGCATCAGGACTACAGTGCTTACTCACTGCACTGTTTGATATTTTGCATCATTGCCAGAGCTTTTTTGATATGGTTAATAGCACAGCACTCTGACTGGAGCTCACCACACCCCAGCTCTGATTGGCAGGTGTGGTGGTGAATGATGGGACCATTTGACTGCTGTGGAACGGATTGCCACATACTCGAGTTTGTGGGCTTGCTGTTTCTGGCATTGCTGAAGGCTGACACAATATTTCACTCTGACACCACTGGCCACTGGTCCACCGGGATGCTGGAGTTGGCCCATGTGACCCCTCAGCCTGCTGAAGTCAGCTCTTCTCTTCTCTGTGTCTATCTATCTTTCTATCTGTCTATCTGTCTCTCTACCCAGAGACAGGTATTAGGTGTACCTACCTTAAACAGACACTCACTGATCATTTTATCTTTTTTTTTAAAAAAACCTTGATGATTTGTAGGCTAAACAAACACTTCAAACATAGTAGCACATATCTAGTACTGTATTTAAGCCATCACATACTATACTGTAAATACAAATTGAAGTGAAGATCAGCCAAAAAACAAATATTAGAGCAAGAACATGTAGATTCTGATCATGCATCCCTAACAAAAATGTGCGGTTTGTGGGTCCCTGATACTGGGACTGGGCTCCATGTGCATGACTAGACTGGAACTACATTCCATCACACTGACGAGAGAGCAACAGCTACAGGAAATATTAGGAAAGTGTGAAGATCTAGATGGCTCTTTTCAGATCAGAATGTCAACATCCTTCAAAGTGCTTCTGTGTGTGCGTGGACTGTACTCGACTGACTTGGATGCTGCTCTGACTGCTGCCATGACTGGTGTAAGCTGGCCCATCCGTCATGGTCTTAACCCCAGCCTGCTAGTGCTGACACTGCGTCGCTCTCCAGCTTTCCATCATACAGTCACTCTAGCACCAAGCAATGGACAAATAAGATCAAAAAGTACATCTGTGTGTGTGTGTGTGTGTGTGTGTGTGTGTGTGTGTGTGTGTGTGTGTGTGTGGGATGAGAGCCAGAGGCAAGGTTGCAGTCCCGTTGGACCAGACTGAGGTTGTCTCTCGCTCTCAGTGGGGGAGCTGTGGGACTCGCACTGCTCTTTGGCTGAAGGCCCGTTGGACTCTGCTTCCATCCACACACTGGTCAGGAGGTTAGTTAGGTGTAGGTCTGCATGATATGGACAAAATATTACACCATGAGTATGTTGCTGGTTGTGGTTGCAATATGCCTTGAGGTGTGTTAAACGACAGTGTTTTTTACAATTAGTGATTGAAGGCATCTTTTAAATCAGTATTGCAAAGGCCATTGCTGTAGTAACCATTCATAAACAATGTATTGTGTAGTCCTATTTATTACTGTTTAAATTCTCTTTTAAAAGGGTATCTCCACAGGTTTTTTTAATAGTCCAATCTTTGAGATGTAAACACATTCATTTAGAGTGATTTGATGTGAAATGGTCCATAGTAAAGAAACTTACAAACTCTTTCCTTAACAGTGGTGGGAATAGGAACCCGAGGTTGTGATGTCTGCAATGCTGATATAGCCATTTTATTTTTTTCTCAGAAATGACCAGTGAACTTACATCTTCATCTTCTGAATTTTACATGTAATGTTCTTAAATGTAAAAAGTGGTGAATCTGGGAAAAAAGTGCTTCTGGCATTAAGCAGTGCATTCATAACCATTTTATGTAACAGTTCTTGTGATGTAGCGTTTAGAGGACTGGTTCATTTTGCCACAGTTATGACTAGATGTGTTTCTCTAGAATGAAGCATTTCAGATCAAATCCCTCTGAATGACTTTGTTTACATCTGTTTAATTATGCAAAAAGTTTTGAAACATCTGTGGAATTCTTTGATGTGTCTTAAGCTTTTATTGTTCTTATGATGTCATTGTTATTCTTATGCTTCCCCGGGCTTAGTTCTTGCTGACTTCATAAGCTTCAGAGGATGAAGTATGGAGAAGAAGGGTATTCATCTACACCCACCTGTCTCTGTCTGCAGTTTTCCTGTGTGTGTGCGCTAGTTACAAGAATGTTTTAGCTGTCAGCTATAAGAATGATTAATTGCACTGCTGTAATCTTCACTTCATTATTTGCTGTGGGTTAATTTGACTTTACACAGTGCAGGTGAAAAAAGAAGCAGATGCTTTTTATTGAATGCTGACTCACAGTGCTGTGCTTATATTACCTGCTGGCTCTTGTAACATTCCAAAGTTAAGTTATGGTTTTGTTGTTTGATTAGCCGAATGTAACAAGTTATGTCAACTTGGACAGTGGTCAGTCAGTGTGAGAAGTTGATGATTGAGCATGTCTGTTTTTTTTTTTTTCCCAAACTGCTAGTTTAGTAAAAATCTGACAGTTCATTGGTACAGCATGAAATGGTCCTGCTGGCTTCCTCTTGTGTTCTCCAAACCCTGTTCACACTCAGTATTGATTTCTCTGCCGAAAGAGGGAGAGAAGAATAAGGGGAGAAAGGGAGAGAGGGAAGAAAAGGCCCTGGCCCTCAGTAGTGCTATAGCACAGGGGTGGAAGAGTTTGTGAAACTATGGCAGAAAGAGTAAAAGAATAGCTTCCCTTCTAGTTTCACTGCACAGAGCCTCTGAGATTATTGAATATGAGCCTGAGTTAGAGGCCCTAGGATATCAAATATTGTGGGCTGGGATCAGCTGAATTCTCAATCTCATTCTCTCTCACTCTCCTCCTGCTCCCACCCATCTCTTGCTCTCTTCTTGCTCCCACCCATCTCTCTTTTTTGCCAGATTTTGCTTGGATGTGAGGAACATAATCATTAGCAAGTTTGAGACTTTTTGAAGTTGGAGCAAGGTAGAGGTGTTTGTGTGTGCTTTGTCATAGGATCCATAAGATAATTTTCTAATGTATATAATCAACATTAGACACAAGCTACATACTGTGTGATGTTCATCCTCTGACATGACCATGGCATATTTAGCATACAGTTATTTTAACATTGTATTTCCGTTCAAAGAAAGAACAGTGAATGTCTTTAACAGTGAATATTATTGTGTTGTGTGTGTAATTTAGACAGGCAATAATCCTAATCTGTACTTCCTCTCTGATTTAGGCTTAGCTCCCCAGGGTGAAGCATGCAGTTCTATGGTGCTGTGAGCTTTGTGAGAATTGTTTTCATTACATGCACATACACATCTGCTTTCATATATCACATCACTGAGCAACTCCAGAGCTGTTCCTGATATTACTGAGACAGGTGAAAGATGAGATGAGAGTGAAGAGTGAGACTTCTGTATTTGTTTCAGTCACATGCTACATCTCTGTGGCAGTATACTGTGATGCAGATTTTCACATGTGTCTGGTTTATCCCTCCGTAATGAACTTCAGACTGACAGTATTTCAGTTATGTTTTCCCATTTTTATTCAAATTTCTGTAGTGGGATCTAAACATATGTCTTTATATCTATGGATCTTCTTAGATCTGACTAGAGCTTAATTTTCTTACTTTCTTCAAAGATGAAAGCTTAAAATACTACTTCTCTGATAGTGACAGTTTTGATATTGTACCAGGTCACAGTTCAGAGGAGCCCTGTTTGCACTACTCAAATACTACTGTTTTCATTGAAGGATGGGAGGAGGGGGCTGATAGGTCATGCAGCAACAGTAGAGCTACTACAATAATTGCACACTTGTACACTTATGGCCAAAGAATTTCACAAATTTGTCATTATATGCAATTCAGATCTCTACATGTTTTTGGGGTGAGTGTATTATGCTCTCAATTCTGTTGCATCAAAATAGAGATGATTATTTGTTGTTATGAATGTTGTTGCTGTTGTTGTTGTTGCTGTTGCTGTTGTTGTTGTTGTTGTTGTTGTTATACTATCCCTGCTTCCCATCCTGAAAAGTTGGATACCTCTGAAACTGTGCTGTTTCAGTTAAGAGGAGTCCCTTCTTTCTGTTTGTGTGGATACTGGGTTTATTAAATGACTAAGGGGGTTCATAGGAGGAAGGGGGAAAAAATACAGTATGCTCCAGCACTTTCATGAAAGACAGGCCCTCCAGGGCTGCTCCAGAGTGCTTTCTGTGTTAGAGATGAGTTTGAGCTGAGGGATCTTGGTAGAGAGAAGGGGGTTTGTTAGAGAACTGCTGGGATGGGTAGCGCTAAAGGCAGGGTCAGATTTCCCAAGAACAGATTTTTATGAGCTGATGACAGCTGCCAAAGCATGGTGCGAATCCCCCTGACAAGGGTCCTGTGACCCCAGCTTCACTTATTTCAAATCATTGTAATTGTGTAGCAGCATGTTCAGACATACAGTTTCATTGTCAGAATGTATCAAAAAGCACTTTAATTCCCTGGTCTTTGGTTGCATGGGTTGACCTCATTAGTGGCCTCTGCCTTAAGCATCCCTCAGAAGGTTCATTTTCTGCCTTGTGGAAGTGCAAGTTAAGTTTTGGCTGCCTCTGGTCCCTTTCTGTGCCTACCCATGCAGCGTGTGTGGGTTTGTGACTGCGGGTGCAATCCTCATCGTGTGTGTCTGTGGTCCCCAGTGTCCACTATGACCTGATTCCAGATCAGCAGCAAGTGAGCTCCTGCTCCTCTGACACACTTTTGTCCATGCAGCAGAGGAAAGTGGGCCAGCTGCATTTGTAACTGAGAGGCCATCACACTCCCTCACCGTGCCTCCAGTGGGTTATTACTGTCATATTAAATGTCACAGTGGGCTGGGCATTTTCCGGAGCTGGCCACAGCCTATTCTGTAGTGAGACTCTAAATTGCTACTATGAAATCTTAAGGCCCTCCATTCTATCGCCTTTTTGTTTTCTTAGGAGGCGCAGGCAGAGAGAGGTGACGACATGCTAGTGTTTGCACTTTGTTTGCTGGACTTAGCAGTTTGTTGCCAAGGAGTATATAGGTGTTGACACTGGCTAGATCTCCAGAGACGTCCTATTTATTTCAGCATTGCAGTATGTTCCCTTTAGATGACCTCATGTGACTTAAAGCGAAATATGTGGAGAAAGTAGAGCCAAAAGAAACTCTTCCCATTGTTAGAACTATGTGCTGCATGAGGTGAAGCATATTTTTACCTGGTACGCTGGAGGGCTAGTAATTCTGTTACAGTGCATTATTAGAGTAACCTAACTATTTTTTTCTGTTTATTTATATATTGTCTTTGTTTAATCAAGGTAGTTAAAAAGTGTAGAAAGAGAGAATATCTCTTCTCTAGAAAAAAGGCTGAAATAGAAGCCACAGCAGGCCAGATGTACACATGAGCACAGGTGCAGTGCAAAATATGTGAACGCAATATGCACCCACAACGCGCTGAAATTTAACATTCAGTTCACTAAGATTGCAGTTTCAGAGCTTGAAGTTCTTGAACAACCTTTTCTACAGGGGTGTTATTATGGTCTGGCTAACACATTTTGAACTCCTAATTTATGCCTGACCTCCACGAGTTACTCAAAATTTAGTAAATCAAGTAGAATATGTAATCAGCCACATGTGTAATATCTCCACCTACTTTTTCCATGCTCCTCCCTCATTTTCCCACAGGCCTCCCTCAAATGAATAAGCAAGAGAAAGAGAAGCACATTTTCTTTAGTTTTACCATGCATACAACACATAATCTGCACTTTTAGGCTATTGCACCAGTCTTGTACAGCTGAGCGGAATGCTTTTGATTTGCATCTGAAACTGGAGCAAAAGGCTTAGTACATTAGACCTAGAATGCCAAAAATAAAGCAAAAAAAAAATAAAATGAATGTCTGTCCTGTACTAAAATCTACTTATATTATGCTTACAGTTCAGTTTGTCTTACTTGTATAATGCTACTTTTTATTCTATCATAATCTAATGTGGTGGCACCACCCCCCCCCCCCCCCCCCCCCCCCCCCCCCATCCCAAGAGGACCTGTATCCCTGTTGCAGTCCTGCAACGTTAGAGTGATCTTTCTGAGGGCTTGTGTGTGTGTGTGTTTTATTGTGCTCCCTACAGAGTAGCATAGTGGAGAATAGGAATAGTGTAGTCCCTGTGCTCTGCCCTCTGTCTCTGCCAGCATGCTGTAATAGTGAGCCAGGAGACCTGCAGGAGAGAGAACAGAAATAACTGCTCCTGTCAGAGGAGACCTGGCTTCAGGAGCACAGAATTGACTTACATTCTTCAGTATAAGGCTGAGTCACCCTTATGCAGAGGTGGGTAATAACTAGTTACATTTATTCAAATACATGTGGTTCTTGAGTATCTAAAGAAAATATTTTAGTTCTGCTCCAACATATTTGTGAATAAAGGGAATCTACTTTTTATTCAGTTACATTTTATTATATGTATAGTTATTAATTCCTTTTTTAAGTAATCTTATTATGTTACATTGATTTACAGCATCTATACTGTATTATGCCTGGTCATACCTCTGACTTTGGAGATTTATTGTTTTATAAGCTAAAAGAATGCCAGAAAGAAAAAAAAAAGTAGCTTTTACTTCATGTGCTTATAGATGGTGAATGTGCTAAGAAGTTCTGCTGCAGTTCTGTAAGTTACTCAGTACTTGTTAAAAAAGTGTTGCTTTTTTTTGTTTTGTTTTTTTGTTTTGTTTTGTTTTTAACCTGGAACTTGTGCACATTACTACACTGGAAAGCTGCTTTTTATGGCTATGTGTTCCATTTCACATAATGAGAATTACTGATTAGATACAGCTTTCTTCTCATTTCCTCTTCAGAGAAAGGCTATTCAGTTCTACAAAACTGGTAGTTTATGGTTTTTCTTTTGGTACAATGTATAGCACTGACTGCTCATGCTTGAATCTGTTGATATCTTGACTGTATATTTGGTGTATTTATATTGATCAGTCATGCTTTGGCTACAGGCATGCTGAAGTGGCATGATTTATTTAGCATTGCTGCATTGCACTGAAGGTTGCCAGCTTTAACTAGGTGTTGTACTGGCTAGGCTGACCCTAACACTACCGTATGGTATTTACAATGTCATGCTCTAAACCCTCGCAAAGACACCAAGCAATCCACAGAAAGAGAGAAAGGATGTCTAATTTACATATTTTATAAAGTATAATTGGTTCTAGACAGTTTCTTAAAATATGATCAGTCGCAATTTACATACTTTCTCTTCTTACGTTATGTGGCTTACAAGCTAAAATATATTTGAAGGTCTACAGCGGTCACACAACAATACTCTTGACCTTATTGATGTCCTCCACCAGATTCAAACCCACAATGTTTTGTTTATGGGGTCTTGACCAGTGTCCCACCACCATGACATACATTACATACAGACAGATCATTTCAAGTTACACTTTTATGTATGGTGAGCTTAAATCATGATGAATAACAAATACCAGTAGACATATGTTTGAAGAGAAGAAGTGAGCCTCAGTCCCACATGGCACTGCTACATATCAAGTTCTGCTGCAGAACAGCAAGCAGTGAGCAGAGTGTAGCCACTCTGGCATGTGTATGAATGGAGGGGTTTGTAGGCACAGCGGAGGTGGCAGTGTAGATAAATTGGCCGTGGTGTGTATGTGTGTTCGCCACTCAGCGGGGCACTGAGTGCCAGGCAGGGTGGAGTCTTTGCAGCTGGAAGCTGGCTGAAATCCTGCAGCCTGTCCAGGTTATTTGTATACCCTTCAGCAGCTATGGTGCCTGTTCACCCACTGCCATGCCTTGTGTTTTGAGTCAGAGTGGAGGCAGAGGTGGAGACCTGTTTACGGCGCAGAGTGAATTAACACCATCATCGAATAAGCCACAACGACTGGCCTGCCCTTCACCTGCCACTCAGCACTGGAGCCAGCCTGGTGCCTCTGCTACTCCAGGCAGGGCCTCATGGGGCCATATGGAGGGCCTTGTGTTTGACTTGGGTAGCATAGTCCACAACACAGCTGTGGTATGCACTGTGTGTTTTCATGTTCTTAAGATCATAATGTAAGTTTTGTACTCTTCTAGAAGCTCAAATCTAGGCTAATGATGGCAAAATACTCAAAATATACCACATTGTATATTTTGAGGGGGAAAAAAAAAGTTTGAGCACATTACTTCATTTTGCTCTGGTCCTATTCAGTTTGCACTGGCTTCCAGTTAAGTTCTGCATCAACTATAAGGTCTTGACATTTAAATCCCTTAATGGCTTAGCATGTTTTACTGATCTGTTGAAGTATGCCTATGCCAGATTTTTTTCTTTTTTCTTTGCTATGTCATCGAGTTATTTTGTGACAGCCCTTTGTGCTGAAGCTGAAATAGGATCAAGCACAGTGGTACCACATGAGTTAAAGCTTAATCTTTGTCAAATAAAAGAACATAAAGTGCAGTTGAGTGTATATTGCGGTTATAGTATACTGTCATCTTTGATTTGACCATGAATCTTTTGTGGTCATTTAGCTTGATGCCTACTTTTGTTAAGGCATTTCACCTGAGGCCATTTGAAAAGGGCCTGATGTACGACAGCCAAGTCATTTTTTAGCCAATTTTACCATGTTTTTCCTGACACATGGAGCACTTTTTCTGATTTATAGTACCTGACACTGTGGACTGAGCATTTCCTCAAATGCATACTTTAAGATAGGCTGCATTTTGTACAGGCATGATCTCTGTCTGCCACACCAAGCCATTCAACCAGCGCAGCTGTATTTCTAGAAATGCATTTTCTGTGCTAAGCACAAAGTATATATATTGCCATTGGAAGTTGTTACCATGGTAACTTGATTAGCCATCACCTGGCACAAATCTGACACATTAGAATCCAGACCACAGCACACTCTCCTATTGGTTTGCATTAATTCATGCATTACAATGTTTTGCATAAGCCAAGGTGGGAAAGTTATAAATTCCAGTTCACATTTTAAGTTTTGGAATGTAACAGTCAACAGGCAGACAACAGTACTTTTGAACATTCAACCCACAGCATGTGAAACTAGACTCACGGTCACATTTTGCTTCATGTCCTCTGTTGCGTCACGCCAGCTTCCTGAGTCTGTGACCACTTCCTAGACTTGTAGGTCACGCTTTACTCGGCTGAAAGAATTGTTGAGAATATGTGTTGTGGTTTCTTTGTGCGTTGAGTCTCATCTCCCACACAGTGACAGCGAAATGCGTGGGCTTGACAATGAGTGGGTAGTTTCTAAAAGTGGAACTTCCTCTTTCTATTTATATCTTTTTTTTTTTCTTCCCGTGACACGTCATCTCAGTTTTTTCTTCCTTGTTCTCGCTCTCTTACTTTTCCCCTATAGTGTATTTACATGCCTTTGATTCTTGCCATGACAGTTGGAGTTTCTTTTTGACTTTTTCATCCAAACTTAGTTAGCCTATATTTTGTGCCTCACCAGTCTTACATTCTCTTCACTGTGCTTGTCATTGTAGCACTCTCCTCTCACAGTCAGAGCTTTTTCTTGGCCCTCATAATCTGTAGTGCATCAGAGAAGGGTGGGTTTTTTTTTTTTTGTTTTTTTTTTTTTTTTACTTGCTTAATTTGTTTCTACAAAGTTATTTATTTTAGCATTACTGAACAGCATCAATGTTCATAAGTCAGAATTCACTCTTATAATATTCTAATGTTCCCTAATGGCAGGGAGAGCATTGGAGTGAGTGACAGTGACACCATCATACACTTTAGATGTATTGCTGTCCTGCCCTGCCCTGCCCTGCCCTGCCCTGGAGAGAGTATAAGAATTAGAGTTAGATTTAATGCAAAGCAAGGAGATCATAGAGTCAAGGGAGATCTGTCAGAGCTTTATGGGATCAGATGTCAGGTCCCGAGAAGAAATGTATTGATCTTTAAAACAAAGGACTCACACTGAGAAGTCCATTAGGAGGCAGCTTGGTGAGACTCTCTGTATGAGTGGGCGTATCCGTGCATCGCTGTGTGCTAGTCATGTCCTAAAAGTTCTGTACTTTCTGGTCTTTCTTCATCTCTCTGTAGTTGACTGAATTCTGTATGACAAGCAGTCTCAGTGCAACAGGGTGAGTGCTTCGCCAGACCTGTCAGTCAACATCTAACCCCACCTGACAAACAAGTTGACCCAAGTTTTGAGGCCAGAAGAAGAGCTTATTAGGAAGCCTGGCTTTTTCAGTGCACTTGAATTAGAGCCCTCTTGCTATTATAAGAATCCTCTGTGAAAATATCTGTGTTGTCTCTGTGCTTGCACACATGAAATCCTCATGCAAATATTTTTTCAAGCGCACACCATTTTTACATTCTTACACTTTTTACTTCTCACGTCCTCAGGTTTTCTGGGAAGCCAGCACAAAAATACATTCCATCTGTGTGCCTGTCTGCAGAGTCCAGGACCACTAATTTAGTCTAAATTACAGTCCAGCGTTCCGCCAAAACAACATAAACGTCCCTCATAAAATTTGATACGAACATTTGGCAAGCCATTCCTGTCGGCCTTATTCACAGCATGTAGAACCACATGTTGAAGTTACATGCCCAACCTTGCTATCAAAACATTTAATAACAAGATACAGAGAACTCGCTTGGTGTAAAGTGAATGGTCAGATTGGTGAAGTGTCATATTGTGGGGGACTAAAGCGGTAGTGAGAGAAAGTGTTGTGGGATTGCCCAAGCCTGGGTCAGAGATGACTCCTTTACCCACAATGAGTGGCAACTTGAAAATATGTTGGGAGTGTGAATAACGTGTCTGTCTAGGATCAGGACTGTGAGTGAGTGCCTGTGGTTACTCATGGTTGCCACTTCTTCAGGTGTGGGTGTTCTGTCGTTGAAGATGGGGACTATTTTTGCCTTGAACACCCCCACCCTTAGGCCATGCACTTGGTGAAAGACTGGGTGGCGACATTCGAGGAGACAAAGGCCTCCTGTATCTTGTAGGCTGTGAAAACAAGCCCCCATCACACCCTCTGTCAGAGAACGCAAACAGCAGAGAGAGGAGGCTATTGTAAGGAGATTGAGAGAATATGCAGCACTGTTTGTAGTTAGCACATCTATTAAACATACTTTTTATGAATTTGGATAAGGTGCATCCCATCCACAACGTAACCCTCCTTTGAGGATTAATCGCTTTGACTGGAGTGTAAACTCTGGTGTCTCTTCACTTCTCACTCCTGAGTGTGGCGATCCTCAGAGACTTGGTGCCTTATGCGTTATCTTAAAGAGTGATTCCTATTGCAGAACAGTTGGTGCCCTAATATATGATCAATTTTTTTGGTTAGGCTTACGATTGTCCCCAACTTTTTTTTTTTTTTTTTTTTTTTTACAGCTGCTGCTTCTGTTGCTTTGAATAAAAAAGGAAGCTCTGCAATTACATAAGAATAAGATAAGAGAATGCATGATGAACAAAGTCATTTGGAGGTGAGACAGTCGGTGTTGAATGTCACCCAGGCTCCCTGACGTGTGGCGGGTGAGCACTCTACTGCTGCTGCATCTGGAGAAAATGCCATCTGACTGGCCCTGAGTGCTACCCCAACATCTGCTTCCTCCAGCAGCTATAGCAGCTGCTCTTGCTGTAGGTCTAGGCCTGAAGAGGGCACAGAGCGGCCCATAAGTCGTTTTAATCAGTTTCAGCAGTGTCGGTCTTTGCACTGAGGCTCACTTTCTAGTTAGCAATAGCATTCCACCTCTGACCACAGATTAGCCCTCTAATTTTAAGGAAATTGAAAATATAAAAGGTGCACCAGCCATTACTGTTTATGGGTGATTCTGATAGTGATTTCTTTAGCCAAAGCAGGGTAAAACTCTCGTTCTTTATTATAATACACTGATGAGTAACACAGGCTAGTTTTAGACCACATTATTTACACATCATAAAATTGTTAAAACAAATCTATCCAAATTGAATGTAAAGTGACTGATTGCTGATCACATTTGGAGTGAATCCCAGTTGATTCCCATCATGCAAACTTACAAAATATGAATCATATTACTAAAAGGGTAAAATTTATTGCTGTCATTCAAGCCTTTTACATCATTTATTGTGATCTCCATTGGTCACCACAGTGCTTCACATACTTCTTGCAGAGTACATGACAATTGCAGTCAAACTCATCATCACTGATGCAAGCAGAAACATTTGTTGTTTTTCTTTTTATTGCTGCTGCTTTTGTAGTGCAAATGTGAGACTTTTGACTATTTATCATAGATTAAATCAAGTACCTGTACCTGCAACACATAGCCTACTGTTCCACATATCCTCTCAGTCATGTCTTCACAGCCCCCTCAGTAGTGAGGAGCCTCAGGCAAGAGCAGTTTCTGGGAGATGATCCAGTAGATTTATTTGTGTTTTGTTGATTTTCTTTTGGTACAGTACATTCCATTCAGTCTCGGGTTTGTTTCTGTCTAGCATCAGGCATTTCTTAATACACAGTACAGTCATATGTTTGCATGTTACAGTGAAGTAAAAACTTAAAAACGAAGTAAAAACTTAAATACTTAAATACTGTAGTGCTGGAGCTTTCGCCGTAATGAGACGATCTGTCATGACTGTGTGTGCATGCAGCCTCCTTGTCGCTCAGATCAACACAGCCTCTCTTGTCCTTCAGCAAACCTCTTCTCTTGTTGGGAAAACAGAAGACAAAGAGGTGACGGAAATGCGAATTCCCCTCCCAGAGGAGTACAGTATGGCCGATGCGTGGTGTGTGGTCCCTGGGGGGCCCGACCAGGCTGCTGATCGCCACAAAGATCGCATTCAGCCAGACACAATACGGACACAGCTACAGGGCAAGCACAATGGCCTGCACAATGCATCACTCTACACAGAGCTGAAGGTTATCACCAACAACACATTCGTTGAGCATGATTGATAGAGATGGAGAAGTAGAGGGAGGAGAGAGCTGCATCACAAAGGTTGTGGATAAGAGCAACAATGATATGGATGGAGAAGCAGGAGTTAAGATTAAGTCAGCTGTTAGCTGAGCTCACAATGTAGGTCATTTTTAAGTGATTTTCCTGAATATTCTGTCTTTTGTTTGGCACTTTTAGGCTTCTTGATTCATGGTTGTTGATGTTCGGAGTTCAGATTCCACTGATTGCCTTCATCAATTTTACTACTGGCTGTCCTCTTTTTTTTTTTTTTTTCTTTTTTCTTTTTTTTAAACCTTCAACTCTTCTAAGCCTACATGTCTTTTTCCAAAAAATGGTTCTTCTCATAATATCTCCAAAATAAGATATTGCTGTAATTTGGTTATCTTGGGCTTTGAGTGGGATGTGTGGCTTGATTTTATCAGCTTGTTTTCTTTGCTGTCCAAGGTACTCTCAAAACACCAAAGTTCAAAGCATTAGTATTTTTTCTGTCCTGCATTTTATTGTCTTGCTTTCACATCTATAAAGAACTGAAGACTATAGTCTGGATTGGCATTGCACTTATACCCTTTTTTAAGACTGAGTACAAATATGAGTAAATTTTTAATTACTTGTTGATACCAATTCTGATACATACAGAGTAACGTAGTTAGGATTGAGTAGTTCTTTGTGTAAATGAGTACAGTGTACCTTAACAGTTAAATTGCTAAGTCTAGCTGATTTTAAAAGAAGTAAAACAGCTAGCTATGCTGGATTAGTTATTGAGTAGATTAGTTGGATTAGTTCAGGAATGTCAAACTCAATGGGTAATAGGGCCATATTAGAATCTCCACAAATCTGTGGGCCACAGGGGGGAAAAAAAAGTGTTTATTTTATTTTTGCTATATCTCGAACTGGTCATTGTTTTTTCAAACTATGTAAAAACTTCAACAGTAAAATACAGGCACTTGTAGTAGACCTCACATTTTTACATGAATACTTTATACACATACACGCACACATCTTCTAAGCTGCTTCTCCTTCTGGGTCGCAGGGGGTGCTGGAGCCTATCCCAGCGGTCATCGGGCGGAAGGCAGGAAACATCCTGGACAGGTCACCAGTCCATCGCAGGGCAGACAGACATACACATACATTCACCCACACACTCACACCTATGGGCAATTTACCATGTCCACTTGACCTGACGGCATGTGTTTGGACTGTGGGGTGGAAACCGGAGTATCCGGAGGAAACTCACACAGACACGGGGAGAACATGCAGACTTCATGCAGAAAGGACCCCGGTCACCTGGCTGGGGAATCGAACCCAGGCCCTACTTGCTGTGAGGCGACAGCGCTACCCACCACACCACCATGACGCCATCTTATTAGAAATTTAATATTAGAAATTTAAATGTTAGCAGGTGGTCAGTCTTTTAACCCTACCTATCTGCTTGAACTAGACACTTGCCATCTTTTCTTTGCTGCAATCTCATTAAGACCTGAGCTGATGTTAAGTGTTTATGTTGATTGAACTGTAGCTGAAATGCAGCTAATATGGTAATATGGCAGGTGTGGAATTATGTAGAATTGTGTAACTGCTGTCCTATAGATTTTTGTTGAGGTAGGAGAGTGCACATAATGTTGCAGTGCATGTTGGGGACTGTAGTGCAGCACATTGTGAAACAGGCTAATATTAATAGATAATTAAAATACTTTTGTGGGCCAGAGAGTATTGTGTTTGCCACATGGGGATTAGGTGGATTGAATAACATTGCAGTGGAGAGGAGTGGGTTTTGTTCCATGTCAGAAAAGTGCTTCTGCACAGCTGTAAGTAAAGTTTGTGTCATAGTTTTGATCCCTAATCCACATTTCAAGCTTTATGTCTTGTTGGAGTCCTTTGATTGGTTGATTGAGCTGTAGTTGAGTGTTCCCTAAAGCCAGACACACACTGTGCAATTTTAGAAATCTAGTTCTTTGGTGACTCACACAGTATGTTTGAATAGACCAAGTATGGACAACGCCTACGATTTATATAACAACACTGTACAAAAACACTTCATCCATGCTATTTGAAATGCAGCCCCAACACCAAGCTCTGTCTATAGACATTTGTTAAAAAGCTGTTTCATTCAAAACAACACACTGAGTACAGTACTGAGCAAATATGCTAAGAAACTGTGCTACAGGAGCTTAGCTAAGTTGTGCCACTCTGTGCAGTGAATCTAAAACAGGCAGTGATAATAGAACGATACACTCTATACAGCCTATTTTACAAAGGCAATTAAAAAAAATCATTGTAACCTTTTATACTTCACAGAACAAACAGAATAAATTAAACAGAATAAATTATGTATACATGTATTATGTATACATACTGGCAAGAAATATTGCCTCCATTTACCTAGCCTACATATCCCCATCCGTAAAGGGTAATGTTTTTGATTGTGTATGTGTTTACAAATGGTACAAAATCACACAGTCTGTTCCTGGTGGGAATATGCCAAGGTGGATTGTTTAAAATGACAATAATGCAGCTGCACAATCTGCTTAGAATTTAATTCAGAAAAACAACAAGAATAATGTAATCAGAAATTGTGATAAAAAAACATGTTTGGTCTTTGTTGCTATTTGCAGTGTGATTGGTATGACTGAGTTAGCTTTCTTGGAAAATTTGTTTTCAAATTAATAGAAGAACTGAAATGTTAACTTGCTTAAGAAGCCTGTTAATGAATCTGGAAGCTTTTAACGTGTAGCTTAGAGAAAACTGAATGGTATGGTAGTTGTAGAGAAGGGAAATGAAAGCTACACATGAAAATGTAAATGTGCACTGTGAACGTCTTTTTGTGTCTCACATGTTAATGTACTGATGTATCAGAGGGCATTTCCTGAAGGCTCAACTTCAAGGTTAGATTCAGAAATTAGGAGTGAGCATAGTGTAACTGTTGGTTATGTGTAATTTTAAGCAATAAAACGGTACATGCTAGACACACTAAAAGAACCTTGCTTGTTTGGGGTTGTTATTTGTCTTATCCACCTCCATGGATGGGCTTCTTTAAGTCACTTGTCACTTTGTGTTTGTGCTTAACTGGTATAAACAAAACTGACTGGCTTAAGTGGAGTGCAGAGTAAACAAGCCTGATAAGATCTAATCTGTTTTGTGCGGAGTGGCAGTTAAGAAATAGATATCAGAGAACAAGCATGTTATACCTTGTGTCGGGTCTCATGGAAAACATTTGGAACATGTTTCCAGTCCACTTGTTAGTTGTAAACGATGAGGAAATGAAAAGTCTCTAGGAATCTTTCTTCTGTTCTTTTCTGTTCAGTGGGAAAGCCCCATTTGAAATGCATTTTTAGTGTCAGCAACCCACTGCTTCAGAAAGTATGGCCTAGAATTTCCTACAACAATCTTCTCCATTAATGTACAGGAACTGCAGTAAACTTGAGAGTGATGATTGTTGATAGATTATCTGTTGAATTTAGGAATGAGTGTCTTTACAAGTAAAGCTGCTCATTTTATGGTACATATACAATATCATGTATTCAGTGCTGTTCTCTGTTTCTCCTGTTATACCTCTGTAAAACACATAGCAGCAACATTTTCATAGGACAGCTGAACATACTCAGAGAAGAGAGATTATTGTTCAGGCCTAGCAGTATTCTACTCCAACAGGGAGAAAGGAACAAAGTCATCCTTTCCAACAACTGATTGGTGAGAACACGGCCAATTGGGTTCTTATGGGTTCCAGGCCTCAAATAACTGTGGCATCACTGAAAACCTTCTTAGCTGGGACTTAACTTGGGGAATTTATAAACGTTGATGTTGAAGTGAGTATACTTTCATTGGTAATTACATTATTAAGTGTTTTGTTCTGTTTGAAAATGTGAACAAATGGACATTCTTACACACACACACATTCAGTTGTTGGCAAACATTGTAGCATTTGAGCCGTTAGTGGTCCCGCCAAGCACAGCTTGTCATGATGTCATCATCCAAATATATAAGCCTGGTCTTTTATTTAGAGCAGCAGGAGTTCAGACAACAGCAGTGAGCTGACCAGAAAGTTACGTCTAGAATGTGAGTCTGCGAATTACCCTGTACTAAAGCAAACCACATGTTCTGTTCTTCAGCAGCTTCGCACTAGACGTCAGAGTATGAAACTTCTAGTAAGTACAATATGAATGTATTGGTCTTGCATTACAGTGTTCATATTGACCAAAATGTGGTATAGACTATGGTATAGATCAGGGGTGCCCAGTCTTATCTGCAAAGGGCCGGTGTGGCTGCAGGTTTTCATTCCATACAAGCTGAAGCAAACCTGATTCTACTTGTTTAATCAGTTGGTCTTATTCTTCAAACATTTCATCAGGTTACCTCCTGCTTTGTTGGAGTGAACACCTGCAGCCACACCGGCCTTCTGCAGATAAGATTGGACACCCCTGGTATAGAATATATATATATATACCAATATACCATACACCATATGGTATAGACTGTGGTACATTGTAATTATAAAGACAGTTTGTTGTTTTGACAAATTTTCATCTATTTTTGTGCAAATCATGCGACTGTATTCTAGAAGATATGAGGATATGTTGGTGATAATGATGACTATGACAGTCATATGTGGTTGTGGTGTTTTGTAGCTGTTTACGGGCTTGGTTTGAAGTTTGTTGGTGTTATTGTGGGTGTGATGGTAAGAATATCTTGCGTGATGACGGATTTGGAGTTTTTGGTCATGCTCCCTTTCATAGTGTTTGTCTCTCCCTTTTACTCATCCTCTGCGTTTTTCTTACTCTTTCCTCTCTATCTGTCTCGCTCACTCCCTCTGGCTTTCTCACTCTCTCTGGCTTTCTTTCTCTCTGTGTGTCTGTTTGTCTGTCTCTCTCTCTCTCTCTCTTTCTCTCTCTCTGTCTGTCTCTCGCTCGCTCTCTCTCTCTCTCTTTCACTTACTCCCTCTCTCTGTCTCTCTCCTCCTTCCCCACTCACTTCACAGAAATACACCCACTCAAACACAAACATTCATATCCGCTGTATCTCGTGGTGGCTCTCATTCATGCTGTAGCTGTGAAGAGCAGTACTTGGCTGAAGGACTGCACTGCCTCCTGTCTCCTGTTCTTTGCGCTGTTCTGTTTGGACAACTGACACAGACTAGGATTATAAGACTTCTTCACTGTGAGTACTTCACTGTATGTATTTCAAATCAGGAAATTGTGGTTGTTGATCTTTTTCATTGTGTGTGTGTGAGAGTGGCAGTCTGTAAAGAGGTGGAGCGTTACATTTACACAGTGTGTAGTGTGTGACTCAGGTGAACTCTTGGTGCAGGGGAGTTGATGCTAGCTTGGTACGTCATTCTGCACACAAGTAACTGGTCATTTTGGTCACTGGTATTTTATAGAATTTAGTGTTTTCTCAGCATGTTTTCATATATTCACACAGTCCCATGCCAAAATGACAAAACATTAAGCCAAATGATCTTAACAACAAAGCATTCGTCTGTGAATTAGCTAGAATTTAAGAAATAGATAAAGTAACATGGTATGGGATAGATTTCCCTTTGATTTCCTTCCATTTTAATTTTCTTTTACTATTATGCTTTTGTGATGATACCTGTTGAATTACTATTGAGGTTTTCTCACTTTTTACTTTTTTGTTTTTGGAAAATCTGTTGTGTCTTTGCAGAGTTAAAGACCTTTATGTTTGTGTCTCCCAGTCTGGATCTCTGTCCATCAGAGAAAGGATGGTGAAGTGTAGATAAAGGGCACTTTGAAAAGCAAAGAGAGAGACGTCCTCATTAACGTTGCTTTGTTTCTAAGAGGTTAAACGAGGAGAGACCAGAGAGGTGACTGTAATGAGAAATTAAAGAGGCACCGAAACGCTGCTGGAGGATGACTAATCTTATCAATGCTCTCCATGGCGGCTGAGGGGGCGGGCCTGTGCGTTTGTTAGGGTGCAGCGGGGTGTCTGATTCACACACACTCTTACTGGTGGCGGCTCCGTTTCATTCACTTCCTGATGTGGGTGGATTCTTCCTCTCAATGTCGCACTCTGAAAGCCAGGGGAGCAGGTGATTGACGGGGCCGCGCTGAAAGTTGATGTGGGCGGCCTGGCAGTGGAAGCAGTTCCACTTGCTGCTCAGAATAAGTGAATGAAACTGATACTGTTCATAATTTAGTGGATGTATTTTGCCTTCATGAATTATAGAGCAGCATATGTGTGTGCCCACATGGGGCTTATTGTAAATTTGACCAGCACTTTTTCAAGTTATTTCTAACTTTCAGTGTGTTCTACTTTAATCCCTTTGGGATGCCATGCATCATATTGCTTATTTTAGGTAAGAGAGAAAATTTTATTATTATTATTTAGTCTGAGTAACTACTTAGATAAAGATATACTCACGACTTGGTGAAAGAGAAAAATCACAGTTTTCTTTACTGTGATTCATGGTGGCTTTGACTCCTTGAAACTCCAGACTTGGGTTTTATGAGCAGTGTTTCTCTGCCATCTTCATTTGTCTCCAGGATTTCTGAAATAGTGTCTCCATTATAAAATGGCACAGTGTGGAGAATAAATTTTACAGACTTTTCTATTGTCATTTAAACAAATCTCTTACCTTTGTGATTTAGTATATTGCAGACCTTCTTTTTCACTAATTATTTATGACATTCTACCAAGTTGTCTTAAAATTATCTAAAAGTTGGTATGTTGTAGTAAGTATCTCAGTAAGTAACCTTTCGTTTATGTAGTGCCTTTAGAAGAGCCCACATTGAGTAAAACTGCTTTACAGCCATAAAACTTCTCAGTCTCCTTTTTGCTTTAACCAAGACCAAGAGACAGTCATAAGAAGCTGATCAGAGGACCTCAATGATCTAGAGGTCATATGGATTGAGCAGGTTAGTGTTATAAAAGGGAGCCTCGCCATTACAAGCTTTAAAAACAAACATTAAAGCCTTGTTTAGGGTTCCAAAATGTCAGGGAAGCAAATAATGTAAAGCTAAAATGAGTCTGGTATGACCTCTGCAGTTTAGACCACAATGTATCTGTGCAGTAGATTGTATTCCTGAGGTTCACAGAGATATCACAACACAGGCTAGCAGTAGGATGTGTTCAGTGAACATCCGTGTGAGGTCCTTATTTTATGAGCGGAGTCACAAGGTGTAATCCTATACAGTTTGTTTCATGCTGTTTGAGAGGGATATAATGGTTACCTCATATGAGAACTAAGACATTGAGGGTTTTCAGTCAGAAAATATCAGTGTGAATTAATCTCCTCAATACAGACACATGGTTGATGTAAAATGGTCAAAATTCTTCCCATTTTTTTAGATTTCTGTTATGAATTGTTATTAATTACTTAGGTTGACTACATTTATTTCCCACCATTGTTAGGTCATATGTTGACATTGCATTAGGTGCATTTTCATGTGTTGGGTTGAGACACATTATGGGTCTTACATAAACAGCGAAAGATTAAATTTTTGACATCTTTAGAGGTCAGCAATGAGTAATGTTTAGTTTATGGGTTTGAACTGGCTTTCTCTTCAGCTGAAAGCTACTAAATATCATCAGCTCAGAAACAAGATAACTAATCAGCCGATTTGGCCATTTTTGCCTTGTGCTTTAATAATTTTATTCAAGACAGATTGTTTATCGCAAGCATTTACATGGCATTTAATCATCAGGCTAAGTTGCATGATTGTGACTGACCTAGTTGGACCACATGAACACCTTGATTCATCAAACCACCCACAGGTACCCATTTGAAGCATCTGTGATTTGTCAGAATGCACACAGCACACTGTAAAACACAGTGAACTGTTAAAGGGTTCATATGCATATTTCAGTCTTCATGAGTAACACAAAAAAAACTTTAAACATTAACCCTTAAATTCCCTTATTTTACAGTAAGGCTTATTATTCAGTAATTACATTCTTATTGTATTCTTAGATTACATAAGTGTGCTATAAAACTTTGGGCCCGCTGATGAGCCCTGGCCATGTAAGGCGGTTAACAAGTGATATTAATTAGCTCAGAAAATGTAGACATAAATATCCATTCCTGTCAGTCGGAGTAGAAGTTGCAAGTGCTGCTGGAAGATTTAGCCAGGCTGGTCATTCCGGACACTGACCATTCTCTGTAAGATCATGCAGGGTCATGATGTCTTTCCCTCTATGTTTTTTCATGATCATGTTGATGTTGCTGCCAGTACAGACGGGTGGGGAGGTGTGCCTTTGACTCCTGTAGCGTGGCATTCAGAGGGGTCTACCGGTGCCAGTGAGCCTCCCTCTGCTTTGTTTTTGATGAACATGTTGGACACTCAGTCAGGGGCACATGGGGTCGTGAGGCAGTGCCACTCACGTGCCGAGGTCAGCCTGTTTCCCCACTTCCTCCTGCCAGCGTGCTGCTGTACTCACAGAGTTTGCTGGGGGACAAATTTAGACCTCCAGCTCACCCTCCATCTGCCATGGCTAGCTGTAGGCCCGTCTCTATGGGAACCGCCGCCAGGTTGCCAGGAGTGAAAATGGGAAGAGAGACAGTACAGTTTATGGGCCTTTTTTGTTTTCTTTTTTCCTCAACAGCCTTTTTCATTCATTTATCCCCATTTCTCCTTTGTTAAACACAGTTTTATGAAAACATCCTCAGGCTTTTTAGAGCATTTTTTGCATGAATTAAAAATTTGGAAGATGGACATTTTACTCTTAAAAATAAACTCAAACAGTATTACTCACATTTATACTTTTATATCTTGCTTGGAATGACAATTAAGTGTTATTGATACATTTATTCATTCATTCTTTAATTTATCCTAAAACTCCAGCTGCTCTTACATTGTGTGAAAATTATATGGTGAACAGATAAATAGAAATGGTTGGTGTTTTTTTTTTGTTTGTTTTGTTTTGTTTTTTAACCTCAAGGGTAACTTTAAAAAAAAGCTGACAATTAGGTTTTTTCTTGTTAACGTTTTGGAGATTTTAGTCAGACAGTGACAATACGCAGAAAAAAGGGACTTTTCTGTGAAGGTGGCAAAGTAGTCTTTTCGTAACAGACTTCATTAAACTAAAAAAAAATGTTTCTGTGACATCAATATGAAACATTCATAATGATTTATTGGTTTCTCATCTTCTTTTATGTGTATAGTTTCATCCATATGTATATAATAATAATAATAATAATATAATAATAATAATAATAATAATAATAATAATAATGTATATTACATACAGTAATGTTCAGCTATGGGCTTACATGCTGTGTCAACTGCAGGGGAAACAGCCCTTTCATTTTCCATGTAGGCCACATACATTGAAAGGACCATCTGTATCAATACTTGATAGTATTGATACAGTTGTTACAGTTGCAGCCATTTATATAAAAGAATAAACACTTTAATAATTTAAAACAATATAGAGAAATTTGCAGTATGTACATGAGGTTTAAGTACTTATGAATACAGTAAAGTATTTAAATTATTTAAATTAAGTTAGTGTCCCTCTGAGTTATTGCACACACTGTTGTTATTATTGCACATACGAACAGTTATGTATTGAGTTTTGTGAATCACACACCGAGGGAGGAGTTATAGAGTTTGATGGCCACATGACTTCCTGTGGCGCTCTGTGGTGCATTTTGGTAGAGTGAGTCTTGCACTGAATGAGCTCCTGTGTCTCATCACCGTGTCGTAGAGTGGGTGGGGGCCATTGTCCATAATGGCCTGCAGCTTAGACAGCGCCCCCTTCTGACGCTGCCGTCAGCGAGTCCAGCTCCACACCCACAACATCACCGGCCTTGCGGATCAATTTGTTAAGTCTGTTGGCGTCTGCCACCCGAAGCCTAGAGGCATAGAGGATAGCACTCCCCACCAGACTCATAGAAGATCCTGAGCATAGACCGGCAGATGTTGAAGGACCTCAGGCGCCTCAGAAAATAGAGACGGCTTTGGCCCTTCCTGTAGAGGGCGTCAGTGTTCTTAGCCCAGTCCAGTTTATTGTCAGTATATACACCCAGATATTTGTAATCATCCACACTGACCCCCCTGATG
The DNA here is from genome assembly GCF_015220715.1 of Pygocentrus nattereri. Lineage (NCBI taxonomy): Eukaryota > Metazoa > Chordata > Actinopteri > Characiformes > Serrasalmidae > Pygocentrus > Pygocentrus nattereri. Next base: position 24,036,455 of record NC_051213.1, read on the forward strand.
AACACAGGGGTCACCGGTGCCTTGTCCCTCCTCAGGTCCACCACCAGTTTCTTTGTCTGTGTCACATTGAGCTGCAGGTGGTTCCCCTCGCACCATGCGACAAAGTGCTTCACCGTCGCCCTGTACTCATCCTCAACTCCCTTGCTGATACATCCAACTATTGCAGAGTCATCAGAAAACCTCTGAAGGTGGCAAGTCTCTGTGCAGTTGCTGAAGTCCGTGGTGTAGAGGGTGAAGAGGAAGGGAGAGAGGACAGTTCCTTGTGGAACTCCAGTGTTGCTGACCACTCTGTCCGACACACAGTGCTGCAGGCGTACATACTGTGGTCTGCCAGTCAAGTAGTCAACAATCCAGGACGCAAGGGGGGCATCTATTTGCATCACTGTTAGCTTATCACCCAGAAGAGCAGGCCAGACGGTGTTAAATGCACTGGAGAAGTCAAAAAACATGACCCTCACAGAGCTGGCTGGCTTATCCAGGTGAGCATATAGACGGTTGAGCAGGTAGATGATGGTGTCTTCAACTCCCAGGCGGGGCTGATGGGCAAACTGGAGGGGATCTAGAAAAGGCTGGACTATGGGTCAGAGCTGATCCAAGACGAGCCTCTCCATGGTCTTCATGACATGAAACGTCAGTGCCACTGGCCTGTAGTCCTTGGCATCACTGGGTCGTGGCGTCTTTGGAAGAGGAACAATGCAGGATGTCTTCCACATCATGGGGACCCTCTGGAGACTCAGGCTCATGTTGAAGACATGTTGAAGTACTCCACAAAGCTGGGCGGCACAGGCTTTAAGCACCCTGGGTGGAGCCTTAAGGGCCTGCAGTCTTGTTTGTGTGAAGTCTCTTCAGTTGTCTTCTCACCTGGTCAGCAGTGAGACTCATTGTAGAGGTGATGGGTGGGGGAGGGATGGAGGTGTGAGCTGTCACAAGGCTATCAGGATGAGGGTGGGGGGGGTGGGGGGGGTGGGGGGGTGAGTGGAATGGTCTGCTGAGGACCGGCAGCAGAGGAGTCAGGCTCGGGGGGACAGAGCCTGCAGTGTCAAATCTGTTAAAGAACAGATTTAGCTTGTTGGCCTCGTCCACACTGACCTCTACTCCTCCGTTGTTGCTGGACCTGAAGCTGGTGATGGTCCTCATTCCATTCCAGACCTCCCTCATGTTGTTCTGCTGGAGTTTCCACTCCAGCTTCCTCCTATATTTGTCCTTTGCCTCCTTGATAGCTGTAAATAATGTAATTGGTATACTGACTAATGTACTGGTGGAGTAGTGGAGTCATATCTGTCTATCTGTCACCCGTCTATACCAGTCTATCTGTTCAACTCCCCCAGAAGAGGTGAGCATACAATTTATTTTGAAATTGGCAGCAAAAAGTTAACAACTCATTTTGTGCATGAAAATGTTACAACCCCATGTGTAAGCTTTCAAAAAAAAATGTGAACCACTTGAGGATGATTTCATGTTTGGTGTGCCATCGCCACTGTCCAAAGAAAAACATAAAATGTCCAAAATAGTAAATGGTTAACTTATAATGTAAGATAATGTGAAGAGGTTTTAGCGATTTTGGAGGATTTCTACTGATCAATTCATCATGAAATTTTTACACAACATAACGAACAGATGCCATGTTCAAATGATACAGAAATCTACAAATGGAGATACTTTTTTTTTCACCGGACAGCGAAGACTTATATACATGTAGAATTTAGAAATGTCCTAATTACAGGTTTTCCGTGCTTTGTGCAGTCACTCTAGTGCCATGAATTATTCATAGCATGTATTCCCTCTTTCTAAACTCCCATAATCACCCTGTTTAAAGGTTTTGTCAATACTGTGTCTGAGATGATTAAGTCCTACACTGATCATGGATGCATTCACAGACATCTATTACACAAGCAATATCTTTTGCTTCACTCACTCACCCATCCATTTTCTACTATGTTCGCATCTATGTATAATCATTTTCATTTTGCTTTTCTGTGTACAGACCATCCAGTCATAACACTTGCAAATTAATAAACTGAAGAATTTGTCCTCGAAGGGCTGGGAGGCTACTTGCTTATAGATTCACAGCCAGACCTTTTGTATGAAGACTGAGGGCAAAAGTTACACAAGAAAAACAGAGAGGAGAGAGACGTTGTAGAGTCTTGTTACAAAGTGTTGTAGAGTCTTTGTTACAAAACAGTGTGTGTGTGTGTGTGTGTGTGTGTGTGTGTGTGTATATGTATATATGTATGTATATATATATATATATATATATATATATATATATATATATATTAGTGGCAGCAAACAACTCACCACACTTCTTTTTAATTATGTTTAAAATTTTGTTATAATAGTGAATTGTTAACCCTGTATTGTGACTTGAATAAAATCATTACACATCTAGTTCAAATTCAAATGTAGCTTACCCATAATTACTCAGATTACCATAGCAAATTGCATACTGACCAGAATATGAGTAAACCTGCAGATGAAATATTTCTTTAATTGATTAGTACATTTAAAACCATTTCCAAATGATATTTATAAGGTCTTGTCAATTCATAAGTAATAAATGTTTGCTGTTGATAAAACCATTCTGTAATCAAAGCATATCTCAGCTCTGTACTAAATCTCATTAAATTGTTGTGCATCGTTCAGCTTATGCCAGATGTTTAGGAGAGCAAACTCACTCAACAATTTGTCAGGCTATTTTGAGGCAAATTTTTGACTCCTCAATTTTTTACTCACTATCTCTGTGAACACCCAAGTAATGAAGCTCAGATTTGCAGTGTTTTTTGTGGACATATGGGAATTAAGGAAGATGCCTCATTACAAAAGCCTGGAACATTAAATAATTTACCAGATTCAAAAAGGGAGCTCCCTCTCATCTCATCAGTGTCCTCCTTACCTCCAGCAGGGCTCAAAACAAACCTAAATAAACTGGTGAAAATGAAGGCTGTATTCTGAAAAGTCATAGACATACTAAAAGGCTTCAGCTGCACCCTCTTAAAAAAGCACTACCAAGCAAACAGCATCCAGCATAAAGAAGCACTGATATTCAGGGGGGGCACAAAATTACCTTGTGTCCCACCCCCAGTGGATCTTTTAATAAAACTTTGAGACTAATTGTCTTAGATCTACAGCACCATCTATTGGACAGAACTCTGCTAGGATGTTCTAAGTCTTTCCTCAATATGTTATCAGTCCTAGATATGCTTGATTTCAGTTTGGTGAAAACCTTAGTAATTTTGCAACTGGATACACTGCATTCTTTAGTGCTAACCATCAACATGAGGCATAACAACTCAGAGGGACAGTATTGTAAGTTTATTGCATACTTGGGGTGCAAACTGCCATTTTAGGAGAAGACCTGTGGCAATATTATGAGGAGCAGTCCCACATTCTAACATGAACATTTTCCCCTTGTAATGAATGCTAAACAATGGAAATGTATATTCATGACGTTTTTGAAGTGATTCAGAGAGTTTAGTGGAAGAAGCAATAATGCTGTTATCAATATCTAACTTCCCTTCAGTATTGAAGAAAAACCTTGTAAGATGACTGTGTGTTCTGTTTGTAAGTGTTACAATTGCTCCTTTAAGTCCATTGACTATTGTGAGAGGCTTCATCTTTTGAGTTTTCAAATATGAGAATATTGGCTCCACTCAATTGAATCCCTTTTCAGAACAAATCTTGCACTGAGTGTTTAACACTGATTTTATAATCCGCCTCTCTTGAGGTATTCAGAATTAAATACTTCAAAAGAGCCTTAATAACTACTTTATGTGAACTGGAATTGTTTGTATATATGTCATGTCTGGAATAATACCGTATTCACTGTATATTACCCTTTTGGGTTCTGTACACTTCTGATCTTCAAGTAATAGGTGGCACTTTATCTCTCTAGACAGTATTATTTCTGAGTACAACTCATATATATTCACAACAACAAAAAAAAAAAACATTCTTATTTAGGGTACATTTACAGCTCAGTTCCCAACATTATGCTGTAGATGTACCAGCAGTAAACAGTACTTAACACTAATTCTGAATATAACCTCTTATTCAGAAAGGGCTACACTAAAGCAATATCTAAATAGTCTGCTTTGGCTTTTCTACAGGGCCAGCGAAGTGCTCATTGGTGAAAACCTGGAGAAGAGAGACAGAAGGGCTTGAAAACCTGATCTCATATCTGTGGAGAAAGTAGCTCAAAAACATCCTGTGCTTTCCTTTGCCAAGCTCCATTGCCAGAACTCAGTCCAAAGGAGTGACACAATGATGAACTCTGCCAAGAGTAATTTTGGATGGAAGATAGGGAGGATGAATTTTGGCATAAATCAGAAGTAATCCTTTAGAGTGTTTTGTACATATTTTATAAATCCTCTGCTATTTTGTTCAAGATGTTTCAGTGCCCAGGTAGATCCCTGGGGCCTTGTGGCTAAGGCAATAATGTTAAGTGGACTGGTGCTCATAGAGGCATTCCCAGTGTGTCCATAAGGCCTCCTCCCCACATTCTATGGAGGCAGAGCATAGCCGGCCGGCCGATGGGGAGCGGTCTGGTGGACAACAGCAGCCTCTTTCTGAATCTTCACTTAGGAGTAGGTTGGCTCTGCCACAGGAACAGGCTACCTCACAACCAATCCATGGATCACATGGCCGCCATCAACATAGACAGCCAAAACGAAGTGATATGCTCCAAAGACAGCAGCAACAGCAGTCTCAGGTGCGGGAATCATCCTGGCAACTTCCAGATGTCCCAGGTGCCTCAAGAGGTAGATACTCTTCATCCCGTCTTGAATCCTCTACCCAAGCTTCTCATGCTCAGAGGACTCCATCGCAGCCCAGTCAGGTAGTACAGGAAGGTACCCCTTCTAGACGGGAACGTAGGCCTCAAAAGCCAGGGAAATATGTGTGTACATACTGTGGCCGACCATGTGCAAAGCCCAGTGTCCTCCAAAAACACATCCGCTCTCATACGGGAGAGAGACCTTATCCTTGCGTCCCTTGCGGCTTCTCTTTCAAAACTAAAAGTAACCTGTATAAACATCGAAAATCACACGCCCATCGGATAAAAGCCGGCCTGGCATCTAGCCGTGAAGAGCACAGTTTTAGTGGAGCTGAGAGCGGAACAGTGGGAGATGAACAAGAAGAAGCAACAGAAGCAGAAAGCACAGATTCCGAGGATGAGACTGGTCAGCGTCGACCATCTACCTCTCAGGACAGGCCAGCTCTGAGGAAAAGCTCCAAAGTTGAAATGTCATTCTCAGAAGAAGGACCAAGAACAGAGGACTCCCAAGCAGTCAAACAGAGATTAGCTATGCGACTCAGTGAAAGGAAACGAGTTCCCATAATCTCACCAGACGAGACCCCATCATCCTCACTGGGTCCTGGTAGTAAAGGTAGCACTGAATCTGGCTACTTTTCTAGCTATGGGAGTGCTGAGCTTTCCCAGGTGAGCCCTCCCAATGCCAATGCTAAATCTTATGCTGAAATTATTTTAGGAAAGTATGGACGATTGGGTCAACAGCAAAGGGTTCCACACCAACATCTTCAGTCATCATCTTCTTCAACATCTTTAGGTCAAGAGGAAAAATCTATTCCTTTCACTGTGCCTAAGACACAAGTCATTGAGCACATTACAAAGTTAATCACTATAAATGAAGCTGTAGTTGACACAAGTGAAATTGACAGTGTCAAACCAAGGCGTTCTTCTCTCTCCAGGAGAAGTAGCATTGAGTCCCCTAAGTTTTCTTCACCCAAAGATCCTTGTGTTTTTGATCCAAAGGGAGATGTTCCAGGCCCCAGTGGCAGTAGTGGACAAATTATTCTTAGTGGCTTTGCTACTGAAAGGCAGCATTCACAACTGGTTGAAGACACACTTGCTGGTCAGTGTTCCAGTGCTGTTCTTCTAAGAAGTCAATCAGTGCCAACCTCTGGTGGCCAAGATGACACAACTAGTACATCTTCACACAGCTTTCGACTCAGCCACTCTTTCGATGAACAGCAGGCTGCAGCTGCGGAGATGAGGGTCGGTCATCATCATCGAATGTTAAGACGCCAGCCTGCAATTGAGATGCCAATTGGAGCTGACCTTGTTGCAGAAGCAGGTCCCTCTACTTCTACTCTGGTTGAATCAGGGTGGAAGTGTGAGATATGTGGAACTCTCTTCAAAAAGCAGGACTGTTATGCAGCCCACAGAGTTGCCTGCATGCATAAACCTTCACATGATCAAAGTGAGAAGGAAGGTAGTGCTGTACGAGAAGATCGCCCACAAATGATGCACTATAAGTTCAAGGCAATGGCTATGGCTGTTCGAAAAAGGAGAAAAGAAGAAAGTCTTGAAGAGGACCCTCCCAGTCCAGGTCCAGCAGCTGTCTCCTTTAACATACAGTCCACTACATCAATGATTGGCACTCAAGGTGATTTTAAGGGCTTCTCAGGCCCTCCCTCACAAACCGAGCTGGAAAAAATGGGTCCTTTTAAAGAAATCTCTGTAATCCAGCACACTAGCTCCTTTGAAAAACAAGAAAGCATGTCTATAGAGAGTCAAGAATCAGAACTTGAACATGAACAATCACAGGAGCCTAAACAAACATCCACATCCAGGTTAGTTCGACAACCCAACATTCAAGTGCCAGAGATTCTGGTGACAGAGGAACCAGATACTGAGATGGTTTCACCCCCAGCAAGTACATGTGTCCCCAAAGAATTAGAAAAGGAAGAGTTCCAATGGCCTCAGCGCAGTCAAAGTCTGGCTCAGCTTCCTGCAGAGAAGCTGCCACCAAAGAAGAAACGTCTCCGTTTGGCAGAGGCAGCCCAGTCATCAGGAGAATCTAGTTTTGAATCAGTCTCTCTGCCACGCAGCCCTAGCCAAGAGAGTAATGTTTCCCATACCTCCAGCCGATCTGCTTCTTTTGATGAATCAGGAAAGACTGACTCTGAGATGCATATTGGTACATGGAGCTCCCAAGGGTCTCACATGCTAACTGTACCAGGTCCTTATCAGCACCATCATTCTCACAGGGAAATGCGGCGCTCTGCCTCAGAGCAGGCTCCTGCAAGTCCGCCACATCCTGCCCAAATAGTGGAGACTAGAAGCAAGTCATTTGACTATGGATCCCTGTCCCCAAAACCTACTTCAGCCTCTTGGAAGGAGAGGCGGAAATGTCTCTTGGTAAAGCATGCAACTCTTGGGAAGCCTGACCAGGAGGAGCCACTTTCTAGTTTACAAAGTAATCCAATTGTATGTCGATCCTACCCTCCAATTGTATGTCAGTCCTATCCTGACCACCCTGGACTCTCAATTGATGAGCACAGAACGAGCAACATATTCTACCCCCTCACTAGTCCAGATACTTTTTCCCCACGGCAGCTCACTAGATTCCTGCCAGTCACAACAACAACATCTGAAGTTCTTTCTACTCATATGTTTCAACAGGCCCTCATACATACAGTACCATCTCCACTTCATCCAAGACAGTTTCATTTACCAGAGCACTTAGTCCTTCCGGTTCAACCTTTCCCAACTTTGCTCCCTTTGCAGTACTCTTCAAGTGGTCTAACAATTCGGGTCCCCTCTGGCCCACCTGTCAGGGAATCAAGAACATCTCCTCACCTTGTACATAGTCCAAGTTCCTCATATCATCAGCTTGTTACACACCATCAGCCTCGCCCCATCATTGCTACATGCCTTGAGCAGCTTACACCAGTGGTGTCCCTTGTGGTCCCTGTGCGCTTACAGACTCAGATTTCTAATTATGGTAGCGCCATGTATACAACCATCTCACAAATTTTAGCAACAACACGGTCTCAGCAGCCAATTTGCTGTACAGCCATGGTCATAATGGGAAAGCTAGAGGGCAGCAAGCTTCAACGATCCTACCTGAGGCTCCCCACTCCTGACTTCAAGACTGGCATTCCTATGTCTCTGCCTCTAGAGTTTGGATCAGAAAGCGCATCTGATGAAAGCTCTGGACCACTGGTTGCTGGAGGAAGTAAAAGAATGCTTTCCCCTGCAGGCAGTCTAGAACTCACCTTAGAGGCACAGCGGCAACAGAAACGAGTCAAAGAGGAAGATGAGGAAGAAGAAGAAGAAGAAAGGAGAGAAAAAGATACAAAACATAGTGAGAAGGCTCAGGAAGAGAGTCAAGTGCCAGACAAGGAGGCTCTAACTGTTGGGATAGAGTGGAGAAAACAAGAGAGGGAAGTGAAAAAAACAGAGGAGTTACAGGCATCTGTGATGAACAAGCAAGAGGTTGTCCAGGTGGAAACTGAACCATTCAAAAAAGAAGAAGGAGAGGAAGAGAGCCACAGATGTGTATCAGTGTTTGAGATTAACGAGAGATCTAGAGACCCCTTATACCCCAGCCTTCACACTTCCACATCAGTGAGCTGGTGCTACCTAAATTACACCAAGCCTAACCCAACTGCACACAGAAGTCCACAAACATCAGTATATTCTTCATGGAGTGTCAGCATGTATAATCCCAACCTGCCTGGTTTGACCACAAAAATGGTACTGTCTCTGCTGTGTTCTAAACAAACATATAGCTCAGAGATGTATACCATGGCCACAGCTCCACCTGTCACCACTGAGAAATTGGTTCCTGCTAGCAACAAAAAGCCCATGGTATCAGAGGTAAGCATTATTGTAATTTACTCTATGTCCAGTATTTTATCAATGTGATTTTGTTGTTGATATCTACAGAGTGTAGTGTTGCTGTGAGTAAATATCTTATGTTTTTTTTATGGTCTGTGTCTGTCTGGAGTGTAGGTATGTGCCAAACCACCCAGCACATCTGACAAAGTGAAAGAGGAGCCTGTGAGTAAGAGGGTCGAAAAAGAGGAGAAAAGTGCAGAGGAGTCTGCAACCACCTCCCAGCAGAGTGAGGCACCTCGTATTTGCATCTTTGAAGGAGGGTAAATAGCATACTGTTTTTTCTTTATTTCTATGAAGCCCACATAGTCATTACTGAAAACTTATATCATGGTCATTTTGTTCCATTCAGTATTTATTATGAAGATGATTTAGGTTTCCTCAGAATGTCTTTTGAGTTAATGGCTTTAGCCCTGTCTAGTAATATTCCATACTCTTTTAAACTCAGTTTGTGTATCTCACATCAAGACATTAAAGCCTGTATTGATGAGGAACTCTCATGCAGATTTCAGAGATTTCACAAATGTCCATTGTTGGTCTATTTTAGCTTAGCTGGATGGATTTAGAATGAAAAGAAGCAATGAAACAGGTGAATCAAAGAGCTATTGAAACTTTTTTGTTTAGCATCATTGCTTGTTATGGAATTCATAGTTAAAAAATGTTACAAGAAGGAATATAGATAGAGCACTGATTTACTGAAGGAGATTTATTTACTAAGGGAGAGTTCCCTGGTCATTTAGGTTTTACCAGCTACCTCTAAAATGAGTGGCTGAAAGATTATTAGGTGACAACAACGTTTTACAGTCAGTGAGTTCCCTGAAAATGTATTCCTTTCTCCACTATTAGGTTATATGATAGGAAGCAACTCTGCCTCTATATTTAACATACACTATATAGCCAAATGTATGTGGACACCTTACCATCACGCTTATACAAGCTTATTGGACATTGTTTTTTTAAAAAAAAAAAAAGGGCATTAATGTAGAGTTGCTTTTCCCTTTGCTATAACAGCCTCCATTCTTCTGGGGAGGCTTTCCACAAGATTTTAAAGTGTCTGTGGAAATTTGTGCCCATTAAGTCAAAAAAGCTTTATTGAGGCCAGGCACAGATGTTAGGTGAGAAGGCCTGGCTTGCAGTCAATGTTCCAGTTTATCCCAAAGGTATTCAGTGGAGTTGAGGTCAGGGTAGGCCATTGGAGTTCCTCAACATTAGATTTGTCAAATTCGTCATGTCTTTATGCACATTGCTTTGTGCACAGGGGCTCTGTTATGCTGAAACAGGAAAGCACGGTTGTTTTACCCCAGACACTGCTATTGCAATTGTATATAAAATGGTACATATGTTATATAAAATATGTTACAAATGACAGTGCCACATTTAAAGCCACTAAGCATTTCAGTATGACTCGGTCTACTGCCATAGATGCACCGTGGCTGTGGCAGTAACACGAACTCAATTAACTATCCACAAATGTGCCCACATTGTTTGGCTTTACAGTGTAGCATTTGTTGTCAAAGAACAAAAAATGCAAACATATGGGAAAATAATGTAAAATAGATTAATTCATTCATTCATTTTCATACTTTTAGCTAAAAAAAAAAACACACAAATCGGGTGAGTGGATAGGTGGATGGACTGGTGGGTGAAGAAGTGCAAAAAGATCAGTGGATGGGTGAATGAATGGATGGATAGATGAGTGAGCAAATGATGAGTATAGGGATGTATGGGTGGATGGATGGATTGATGAGTGAACAAGTAAAAAGGATCAATGGAAGTATGAATTAATAGATGGATAGATGAGTGAACAAAATGAATGGATGGACGGACGGACGGACGGACGAGTATTAGGATCGGTGGATGGATGGATGGATGGATGGGTATTAAGATATTAGGATAGGTGAAGGGATGAATTAACGGATGGGTTTTAGGATAGGTGAATGGATGGGTGGATGGATGGACAGATATTAGGATAGGTGTAAGGATGGATGGATGGACGGGGAACAGATCAGTGGATGCATGAATGGATGCATCAGCAGATGGGTAAATAGGAGAATGGAAGACTAGATAGCATAGATGGCATAGATGGACAGATGGGTGAACAGATGAGTGATGAGAGTGGATGGATGGATGGATGGATGGATGGATGGATGGATGGATGGATGGATGGATGGATGGATGGATGGATGGGTGGAAGGATAGATTGGTGAACAGATCAGTGGATGCATGAATGGATGCGTAAAGAGATGAAGGAATGGGTGATTGGATGAGTGGATGGGTAGGTAAACAGTGATGAGAGTGGATGAATGGATAGATGGGTAGACAGAGATGTTTTTCTGCCTTGCTCATCAGCAAGGTTATCTGTTTAAAATGAATGAAGATTTTGTTGATGGCAGCGTATAAAGGCTTAGCGTGCATTATCTCTCACATTGGTCTGCTAATGGCAGTTTACAGTATTGTTATATGTGCTAACAGATGTAACAACACACCAGCCTGCAGCTTTCTTTTGTCTGTCTCACTGCCTCCATTTTGCTTATACAATTCTTCAATCATACACCCACACACTTCCTAATCACATCAGCCTCTCTTTGTGTTCTTTCTCTTTCACTCCATTTCCTCTCCATCGTTTCTCACATCTATCAGTGCCCGCTTATCTCAGCATCTCTGCTGTTTTCCCTGCTTACTCTCACTCTTCTTTGGAGGAAACAATTAATGATACTTAAAGGAAAAGCGGCAAGCTTGTATTTTAAAACATACTTTCAGTCACTCTTTGCCTTTCTTATTCTGGGTTTCTCTTGCTCACCCACTGATTCTCTGTCTTTGTTGCACACAGGTCTGTGCATACACGGTGTGCACTCCTGTTGGCACTGCTCTCTTCCCCTGTCTTCAGTTGTGCCCTTATTCAATAACACAGGCATAAATGCATAAATACTCAACAGTACTGTTTGTATAGTAGGAATGTTTTCATTTCAAGTTTAAACGAAGCTTTTATTCACATGGGCTTATGGATATGTTTTTGAGTAAAAGTTGTATATAAAAAATAATAATAATAATACTGCAATGTAATATTATAGCATGTTAGTATCAAGTATCAAAGCATGTCAATACACACCAGTACAAACCTTTGTGTATGAAAGTATACCTTCAAATCTATTTAATAGGCTTTGTTAAAATAGAAGAAGTACAAATTAATTTAATTATAATTAAATTTTTTGAATTATAATACAAGCATGCATAGTGCAAAAATATATTAACGATGTGTAGTGTCATCTTTGGTGTGTAGGTCTAATTTTAAAGCAGAACCTAACATATACATTTTCTAACAAACTCTAGCATACATAGACTGAACATTCTTTTGACATCCATTTATCACACAACATAATGAAATTAATATTCTTGTTTACTTTTTTATCATCCTGAAACAAACCACACATAAGTTTGAATCATGCGAAATCTGTGATGCAGAATAGGACATACAGAACTCAGTCATGTTTGATTTAGCAAGAAAAGTGATTATAATAAATGTGGAAGGACAGTTGGTAATTTAAGTCAAATACTTTTATATATTGCTGATTTTGTGATATTATAAAAACAGGCCTTCCTATTCATTGCTGTTTTTATTGGCAAGTTGGTCCAAACCCAGGACAAAGCATAGATTTTCCCCTTTGCTGGCAGTGGAACTGTGAACATAGCAAACATGGACAAAGGGTAAAATTGAAACTTGCCAATGAGCACTGATACTGTCTTATTTATTTATTTATATTAATATGCTCACTTTATCTGCCTGTGTCTGTGTCTCTCTTTCTAGGTACAAGTCCAACGAGGAATATGTGTATGTGAGGGGGAGGGGGAGGGGGAAGTATGTGTGTGGTGAGTGTGGGATTCGCTGCAAGAAGCCCAGCATGTTAAAGAAGCACATCCGCACTCACACAGATATCCGCCCCTATGTCTGTAAGCACTGCAACTTTGCCTTCAAAACCAAAGGTAAGTCCTGTTTCAAACACAATTTTTGTGATCTGGGATATATATCTTTACTTCGCACCCTTAATCATAAGTGTAAAATTATAAAGTGCACTGTTGGTATGTAATATGTAGTCTGTACAAAGTGCCAGAATTAAGTGGTAGTTCTTACAAGCAGCTCTAACTTAAAATGTTAAAATTCAGCTCTGTTGATTTGCTTCCTGTTAGGGAACCTCACTAAACACATGAAGTCAAAGGCGCATGGTAAGAAATGCCAGGAGATGGGAGTGTCTCAATCCATAGATGAGCTGGAAGCTGAGGAAGCAGGTAAGATCCTGAGATACAAGATTATATTGACTATAATATCAAATTGATTAACTGTGTGGATGGGGGGGGGTGTTAGGAGCAAGGACTGACATAACAATGCATACATAACACTGCAGGACAGTTTTTAATATTAATCGTGAGATATTATCTATTTTCAAGTTTCAAAGGAATGGTAGCTGAGTAATTACATGGATATATTTATGTAACTGCAGTTTCATTGTTCAGTACTCTTGGCCAGAACTTTTCTGCTTTGGAAATTGTGAATGCAGTGTAGACATTCGTAAACGTCTGTGCTGAAAAGTGCTTTTTTCAGGCACCCGTGCACCATGCACTGCGCTCTCGGCTTTGTGAAGGCCAGCGGAAATGGACTGCTCTGCTTTAAAGAGAAACATTCTGATCTGGCCTCCAATTTCAGATTGCGCTCTGTATAGAGCTGGGAATGAAAGCCCCCCATCTCTTTCTCCCTGACAGACCAAAGAGCGCCAAGGACACTTCATACAAGCACACTCCATTCAGCAGGCTTTAAATATAGTTTGTGAATGGAGGCGGCACGATTCAATTATAAGGACATGTTTGCTTGAGGATTCAAAGACGATTCAGTGGATATATAATGAAATCTGACTGCAACATGACTATTGCCCAACCTGGTGTATGTAATTGCATGGACTAAACAAAACAAAACTAACAGAACTAAACAAAAGGAATGTGCACAAGAGCATAGCAGCCATTTTAAAATTGAAGGGGACATGGCTGTCATTTGGGGATGCATGCAGCGACATGTTTGAAAAAGCATTCGACTCTCAGTTGTTGGCCAAGAATCGACCCTGATTCTCAGTCTTATCAGAGTCAAAGAGTTGACACCCCATTAGTAGTAGCAGTCCATGCATTTGCACGGACAAGTTGGCCTTCCCGAAAATTCAAGTGCACTTGAAATAGCAATATATGAACACATCCGGCTATTGCAGTTATAGGTAAAAAGCTCACAAACATATGTTGATAGATTTATGAGTAAACTTTAAAAAACACCAAAACAACATCTAAAATGCTTATCTGCTCTAAAAAATACATTAACGTTCCAAAACTTGGTAGACTTCATCGCACCAATTTTATCACTCTGTCCTTCCAGCGTTTGTCTGCTGTAAAGAAACAGAAGTAGACTACATTACATGTTTAGCCTAAACAGTTTTATAGGCTGACCAAAAGCTTAAAAGAGGTTGCAATTTGCCATTGAAATCGAGACACACAAATTACACTGCACAGACTTTTTCTAATCATGCCAACTATAGTTAAACTCTGAATACTAACTGAAGACCTAATGCAGCTCTAATATAGTTCACACTAATCATTTTATTCATATCTTTAGCTTGTGTATGCTTTTGTCACTTATATGTAGGATGGTGTTATCGGCATCCAATGAACCAGAGGTTGCAGAACTTTTTGACCTCAGGAAGCAAATAAAACCAAACTGATACTGATATCAAACTAGCAGAAAAAGATCACTCATCTGAGTTTATGAAATATCTCAGCATGGTTCCACATTAACAGTGCAGCTTATCGATGGAAAGAGATGACTGTTCTCAACAGTGGAGAAATACTGGTTATTGGTTATGTGAATGCTTTCTTCTACAAATAACAAAACCTACAAACAACAGTCTTACTAACAACTTACTAACACCAGCTCCTCCTCCCACCTCTTTCTGCTTTTTATTTCTTCATGTTATATCAGCTCTATTGTTTCATGTGTTTTGATTGGAGGAGGTCGAATTATTTAGTAGATTTGTATTGTAGAACCGTCCTGCAATAGCAAATTCATAATTACAAACATTTTTACAAAAAAGGATTTGATTTTAACACTCTGCACTTTCCCTTTTCTTCTGAAGTGCTTTTTTGTCACTCTGAGAGCTCAAGAACAAATGTCTTAATCGAGCAGTGATGTCGAGGAAGCATTTGAGGTTAATGTCCGAGCATTAGAAATTAGCAAATAAACTACAGCATTAGCCGTGACAATGCAGCTCTGATTGGTCAGCCAGCTTATTAATGCATCCACGAATCTTAAATCTAGCAAGTTCTGTTTAAAAGCGTCGCAGTCAGTCAGATTCAGACTTGATATTACTAACGGTTTTAATATGCATGTGTACATTTTAAATATTGTGGGTTTTTTTCCTCAGTAAAAATCTGTGACAAGGCCTTAAACTCACCACACATTTCACAGTCATCATGTGGCACAAACACAATGATGATACACAGCTAAAGAATGACTGCAAAGAATGTTAGTCGCTCGCTTCATGTGAAACCTATGAACACAGAAAGGCTGCTGTTTCTACAATCCAAAAATGATATTCATCTTAAAAGGCTGTTTTTCCCTCAGTTATTTGTGATTGTCCATTATGAGTTTAATACAGAAAGTGTGCAATGTGCAAAAAGTGCAGGGGGCAGAATCGCCTGACCATGAAGGTGCTGGGGTCATATCACCCATGTCCCCCACGTCTACTACTCCCCTAAGTGTGCATGTCTTCCGTCTTGTAATATATTAATTAACAACACACTAACTTGTGTTACCCATATTTAACACATACTAAAAACTGTCTGCAACTGAACACACTGATGTGTGTCTAGTTGGAGGCAGAATGTGTTGTTTTTAACACGTTTTAAGAGAGTATTATTTGCCTCATGGTTTGAATGTTCATGTGTAAATCATTAGGTAATTGAATACAATGTGCAGTCGTGATAAATTTAACATGAAGTCTTTTCTGATTGACAGGGACCAGTGAGGAGCAAGTATATGAATCAGAGGATCAGGAGGAGCACCAGTTCTCTGATGTTGAAGACTCTGAGGATGAAGATGATGACAACGAGGAGGATGAGGAGGAAGTGTCCTCCCATGATGAACCTCCTTCATCCTGCTCCACTGACACTCGTCACTCAGACAGTGCTCAGGCTGACCTGCCCACCCCCACCGCTCCAGAGAGAGAGAACCACCCCTCTCCATGCCGTGCATGGAGCAGTGGGCGTGCTGCATCGCCAGGCAGCAAGAGGGCGCTGTTCTCCCGCAAGGGCTGGGAACTTTCTCCCAGGGCTTTCTCTCCTGTAAGTGAGGGGTCACCTCTCAGGAGTCTGTCCCCCAGACTTGAGCTCTCCTCACCCAGTCGACATCTCTCTTCCTCCCCAGAGAGAGGTCCTTCTCCTATAAGAGCCTCTCCAGTCAGGCCTCTCTCTCCTCTCCGGCCGCTTTCCCCTGCCCGCTATAGGAGCTCCAGAGCTAATGTCTCACCATCGCCACTCAGAGCCCAGCACAGACCCCAGCACAGACCCCACAGCTCCCCTGGACAGTTCCACTGGGACTCCAGCACTCAGGCCAGAGAGAGCCAGCAGGTGAGTCTCATCAGTGCATTGTTGCTAAACAGCTTAGTCCAAAAGCTTCCAGCATTTCTTCTTAAGTATATTAATAGGGACACTATTACTCTGCTGCACTAACAGCTGCTACTCTTCTGGAAAGGCTTTCCACAAAACATTTGAATGTTGCTGCTGGAATTTTATTTCTTCCAGCCACAAGACTATTATGTCACTGTCATATTGAAACCCTGTTTTTGTTTTTAATTTTATACTATTTGGAAATGCTAGCTGCCCTTTACATTGTTATTCATAAGGAATGGGCCAATAAAAATGGTTGAGAATAACTTGGGACAAAAGTAATTACATTAACATTCATGAGAGGTATTTCCTTCTCCTATAAAGTTACCATTTCGGAAATAGGTTTTTCTACAACAGCGACAATTACTGACATGTAGCACAGATGTTGGCTGATTAGGTCTGGTTCACAAACAATAGTCCAATTCCTCCCAGATGCATTCATCACTCCAAAACTTGCAATTCCACAGTCCAGTCCACCAGTAAACTTTATACTCCCTCTAACTGGTACAGTATATTGTGCATTGCTATTTTGGAGTCTCTCATTGTACTGGCAGTGCTTTTCTTTGGAGATTACAGAGCTGTGTGTGCATGTTTTAACAGCCATTTCAGCATGGTTGCACCTTTAAGTGGCAGAATCCACTAATTAGAAGGAGCATATGGGTACGTTTTGGACATTATGTACCTGAGATAGATGTGCACATGTCAGTGGTGAAAAAGAAAAGACTTGTTTTGAAGCATGACTGTATTACCCTGTCTCCCCCTGCAGGAGAGGCCTGGTACTCCTGGTACTTCGCAGACTCCACAGAGGCTGAGCCCTTCACATCCCAGCTTCTTACCACCAGCCCTGCGCCTCTCTCACACTGATCCCTCACTCCACCTGCCAGTCACGCCACAAACTCTGGACCGCATGTTTAGCCACCTCCCATTACACTCCCAGGACCAGGCCCGCATGCCTTACCATATGATCCCTATTGGAGGAATCCAGATGGTGCAACTTAGGCCGAGAACTCGTCCCAAACTGGAACGAAGTTTATCTTCCACCCCATCACCCACCTCTCCCAACGAGGATGCCCCTTTCTTCCTGGGCAGGAGGGATGCACCATGGAGCCTACACCCTGAAACAAGCCAGCAAAGCACTCTGGCATTTAGCGAGACACAGAGCATGGAGAGAGGAACTGGGCCATCAGGGCTGAAAGGTCCTGTTAGCAGATCCACATCAGCCAAGTCATCTCTACAATACGGCAATGGGGAGCAGTTGGACAAGGACAGAAAGCAATATGGCAGCTCACGGCCCTCCAAGGCTCATACCATTGTTCCTCAGACATCTCAAGAAGTGGGCCAAGATAACAGTAAAGGCACAGAAAGGACCCCTGGCTTTGGTGAGAAGGAGGAAAGAGCCTCCTCACATAGAACTAAACAGCTTTCTGAACTAGAGTCCGAGGAGAGTGCAGGAGATAAATCTGTCTGCCCAGGTCAGAGCCAAGAAAGCAACCCAGACAGCACTTAATAGCCTTTGTGCTCAATGTCAAAATGCTCTTGATTGCTACTATTATTATTATTATTATTATTGTTCCTTTTGTTTTGTAATGCTATTGTTTTTTTATACAAATTTTCAATACTGTTGGTAACTTGGTAATGTTTGTTTTTGCAATATTCAAGATTGTAATAAGATGCACTTTTTTTGTTTGGACAAAACAATGTTTCTGTAAATCTATTACTTCTCTCTCACCTGTATCTTTACTGACATTACAATCAATCTTAAGGTATCTATTTGAATATGTATATGATAAAATACTTGTTAAAATTAACTATGAATAAATTTATAAATGACCAAGGTGAATACTTAAACCGAGAGTAATTCCAATATCTTGTCCCTTGTTCAGTATTACTCAAAATATAGTAACGTGTGCCTTTTCTGTCAGAATTTATTGCTTGAAGTGTAGACAAAGATGAAAGGCTGTGAATTCTTTTATTAATATATGATTTGTTTTGTCTTTTGGTGGAGCTGGTGTTAGCAAAATTGGAAGGTGTTTTTTTTTTTCTCAAGTCAGGGTAAAAGTAAAGATGTTTGTACTGAAGTCAGCTGAAGGAGTGGAGAGAGTTTTGCAAAGAAATTGCACTGAAGTCATATTTTTTATATACAAAAAGAAATGAATTATGTCTGTACAGATGAGAAATCTATGGTCCATATTTATTGCCGTGTGGAAATATGAAAATGTTTTACGTTTTGTTTACTTTAGTTTTTGAAATAATTTTTATTGCAATTTTTATTCTTTACACTGTTGTTTAGTACTTTTCTGTTACGTTCTGAAGACTTGAATTAAAGAAACTGGACAGGGTGATGGTGAAGTTAGTCAACAGCTGCAGGGTTGGGTGGATCAAAAGCCTTCCGAATTTGTCACAGATACCTATAATTTCTGAACCAATAAAGGTGCACAAGAAATGACTGAACTTGTCTTTTTCTTTGGTGGGATTTCTAAGCAGCTAAAATTAGGCTGGCTAATTTATTCACCACAAAGAATGAGCATATCTCTATCTCTCTCACTCTCTCTCACACTCGCTCTGTCTCTCGCTCTCTCACATTCTCGCTCTCTTTCGCTCGCTCTCTTGCTCTCTCTCACACTCACTCTTTTGCTCGCTCTCTCTCACACTCTCGCTCTCTTTCGCTCGCTCTCTCTCACACTCTCGCTCTCTTTCACTCGCTCTCTCTCACACACTCGCTCTTTCGCTTGCTCTCTCGCTCTCTCACACTCACTCTTTCGCTCTCTCTCACACTCTCGCTGTCTTTCACTCGCTCTTGCTCTCTTGCTCTCTCACACTCGCTCTCTCTCTCACACTCGCTCACTCTCTCTCGCTCTCTCGCTCTCTTTCTCTCACACTCTTGCTCTCTTTCACTCGCTCTCTTGCTCTCTCTCACACTCGCTCTCTCACACTCTTGCTCTCTTTCACTCGCTCTCTTGCTCTCTCTCACACTCACTCGCTCTCTCACACTCTTGCTCTCTTTCGCTCGCGCTCTCTCTTGCTCTCACACTCGCTCTCTTTCGTTCGCTCTCACTCTCTCTCAGACTCTCGCTCTCTCTCACACTCTCGCTCTCTTTCGCTCGCTTTCGCTCTCACGCTCTCTCGCTCACTCTCGCTCGCTCTCTAGCTCTTTCTGGATCTCTCTCTCTCTCTCTCTCTCTCTCTCTCTCTCTCTCACGTCTGTATGTTTGTGTATCAGGCACTGACAACCTGTCAAGGCCATTTTATGTAGCGTTGATTCAATTATTTGAACTTGTCCAGTGAATCCCAATATGTTTCTCTGATGAATTTAAACTGTACGTGCTCTGCATTCCACCTACAGTCTTATGCATTACACTGCGAACACTGCCAGTAAAATTAAGTTTTGTTGATTTTCCTAAGTGAAAATAACTTATTGCATCAAATACCGAGAACAAACTTAAATATGACATTTTCCTGCAAACTAGCGCACACTTTATATTTTATGCTGAGTTTAGCATACTGAAAAAAAATAATAAAACATAAATTATAAAGATATATAAGATGTATGTAATTTTTGTTTAGGCCTCATTTTTTTTTTATTTTTTGTCCCCATGTGTTATATTCAGCAAATAATCATGTATTACGCATTAAAATGTACAGAGATGTGTTGAGAGGGTGCGTTAGCTTATTTTTGCTTAAAATCGCGTATTTTGTGAACAAACCGTCATTTGACCACTGGAGTCCAAACTTTTGCAAGTGACTATTTGCTCTCTTTACTGGGGAAATATTAAGCTACACGCACAGATCTCACAACATAGAGTAGCAAAAGTATTGACACCCTACCAGTTTTTAAAATGACCAAATAAGGCATACAGTAAAAAACACTATTCTTGAATTCATAATAAGCAGCATTCAAAGTCAAAGGTTTTGAAAAACACACCAGGAAGGGGTACAGAAATGTTACATTTACCTTCTATCTGTAATCAAGCCTTATACAACCCAAACAGCACATGGAATGGTTAGTTTTAGTCTACTGTAGACTATAAAAATCCTACAGAGTCCTATGGAGGATCTGTAACATGTGTCATAAAAATTGATCCAGGGACCAAAGAGAGCTTTAGCAATTTTTGTCCCTTGTAATTTCCTCATTGTGACAGCAAAAAAAAAAACTGCAATGATGCTGGACCATAAAAAATAAATACATTACATGAAGAGGAATGATGAACATGAGGATGTTAAAAATTAAAATAAGTTTATGCGTTTTGTTTATCGTAATTTTCTGTGCCATTGGTAAAGCTTGTAAATTAAAATAAACATTTTACTCTATTTAAAACCTGTATGCCTCATGCCACACTTGAATAGTGTGATTACTTTTGCAAGCCCCTGTACTGACACACACCACAATAACACTTTTTGTGATTAGATTAAGAGGTCATTTCAGTTTAGATTCGGATTTCTCGTTTTAATACCTGTGTCAGTATGGACATAACCTGGACATAGTTTATGAGCATCTCTGGCGGTCTGTGAATCTTTAGTGTCCGTTTGAACTGTGGTAAATACATTAAGACCCCTTTGGAGTGGAGTGTCATTCTTTGAGAAACCAGTATAGTATACCCATTTAAATGGAACTGAACAGAAGTTAGAATCTGTTTGAAAATAGACCCTCAGAGCGCCATAGTTTGAATCCCAGACACAGTTTAATGTTTTGTCCCAGACCTCCATTCCCTCAATCCTGATACAAATAACTTTTATCACCCAGTTTTAATGCATCTCTCATGCCTGTGTTGTTTTACTGAATTGGTAAAATAGAAATCTTCAAGGATATTTTTCTATACCTCCAAAGCTCAGTCTTAGAAGTTGGTTGTATTTTCTGAGGCAAGTGTGGAGTTTGATTCCCTGCTCTCTCTCTCAATGATGAAAGTTTTAAAGGAGCAGTGTATTGTATTTAGTGTCATCTGGTGGTGAGGCGGCAGGCTGCTACTAACTGAATACCCCTCCCTCACTTCTTTCTTTCCAAGAGTGTAGTAGGACCTACAGTGGTGGTCATGGTTTCACTTCTTTAACAACAAGTATTCTGGCTACCTTGCTTTTTCTTGTGCTAAATAAGAAGTGTGTTTCTCTGTTTGTCAGAATTTGGGGTCTCAAATTTCTCACAACACAGCACTGGCAGCGACAGTGCTATACACTGTTTGCCTGGACGCGTGGCATTTTTAGAAAGAAGGGAAAAAAAGCTCTGTGTTGGAAGGAGATACACTAAGCTGGCTGCAGTTCTAAAAGTCTGTGGAGATGTTCTTCTTTGAGAAGTCAGACATGAGATTATTTGCCAGAATATTGGAGCTCTCAGAGCCTGTCTCACACATTATGCAACAGTGCAGGTGGCATAAAGCTTTAAAGTTACATCCCTCATTGTTACCCTGCATTCCCGCTCCTTTTTCAGCAAATGCTCTGAAGTGAGAGAAATAAAGGCCCTGTGCACTTTAATCTTGTATGTGTGGTAGTGTAGAGCTGCAGGAAGCTAGTGTTACCTCACATCACATTGATGAAGACAGCATCCCAGCATGTCGTATGGCGCAGTCTATTTTTAAACGGCTGTACTGGCACAGTGAGGGGGAGGATGGGGGGAAGATTAGGCTGTTAGATGGCAAACAGGGAGCAGAACAGGGCTGAATGTGCCGAGACAAGCAGGGAGGTTGCAGGAGGTCATAATTAAAGATAAATAAGGCTCTTAAGAGAGGAGGGTACTGAGACACGCTGCAGAGGAGGAAAGATCAAATGCTTACATGGCAGCTCCCGCACCACTGGCATTCAGTATGTTTCCTTAACAGTGACTGAAAGTAGCTGGAGTTGTTTATGGTCTCAGTGGTATGCAAATATGCTTGTGTGTATCCCATTTAACATTATATCACTGAACTCCTTTGAGCTAATTTCAGCAATTTTTAATCAGTCAGGGCTTGCTGGAGATGCTGCTTAAGAATTACACTGTGAATTGAAGAGTATATAGTAATAACCTGATTTTACATGATAGTAAGAATGTAATAGCAATTTTGGCATTTTGTGCAAAGGCTGACATCATTTTAAGCTCATCTTAAACAGATATTTTGCTTTACATTACCAGTCAATGGTTTGGACACATCTAACTGAATATGCATTTTTCATAATGATGAACACGTTTTGATTCAAATATTTCTGATTAAAGGCCTAAATGAAAAAAAAGAAATTTGTTTCAAAGACAAATATCAATATTGACTTTTATGCCTATGTAATAATGTGTCCAAAACAGAAATTTCTAATTTAAAAAGAACTGTGCTGAGAAAATTACATTTAAAAGGCAATTGTTACTATTTTTTTGGGTTGTTTTTTTTTTGCTTTCACAAAAACCTTGTACGTCCAAAAAGGTAACTTTACAAGAAAGAGAAACATGTTCTTAACTTTGAATGGAAATTAATGGAACAAGATTTGTTTCCAAGCAATTATGCAGCGTTTCTACTGGTCCAGTTAAATTATAACATAATGTGTGATTTTGTAGTTTCAATGTCAGTACTTTTTGCCTTTTTTCAGATTACGATGCTTCAAATGTATTCACCCTCTTGTATAATAGTACAGTCCATTTCAAGATTCAGGGTAGTCAGATAACCTTATTAGAATTTGCTAGTTATCTTTATACTGTAATTAGAAATTTCTCATTAGATTACTGCAGCATTACTTAAAATGCACCATAATTTTTCAATGTAATTCAAGTGTAATACATTGTTGATACAACAAGAAGTATATAATCTACAACCCCAATTCCAATGAAGTTGGGATGTTGTGTAAAACAGAAATAAAACAGAATACGATGATCTGCAAATCCTTTTCAACCTATATTCAATTGAATACACTACAAAGACAAGATATTTAATGTTCAAACTTTTTGTTTTTTGCAAATATTCACTCATTTTGAATTTGATGCCTGCAACACGTTCCAAAAAAGTTGGCACAGGTGCATGTTTACCACTGTGTTACATCACCTTTCCTTTTAACAACACTCAATAAGCGTTTGGGAACTGAGGACACTAATTGTTGAAGCTTTGTAGGTGGAATTCTTTCCCATTCTTGCTTGATGTATAACTTCAGTTGCTCAACAGTCCGGGGTCTCCGTTGTTGTATTTTGCGCTTCATAATGCGCCACTCATTTTCAATAGGAGACAGGTCTGGACTGCAGGCAGGCCAGTCTAGTACCCGCACTCTTTTACTATGAAGCCAGTCTGTTGTAACACGTGCAGAATGTGGCTTGGCATCGTCTTGCTGAAATAAGCAGGGACGTCCCTGAAAAAGACGTTGCTTGGATGGCAGCATATGTTGCTCCAAAACCTGTATGTACCTTTCAGCATTAATGGTGCCTTCACAGATGTGCAAGTTACCCATGCCATGGGCACTAACACACCCCCATACCATCAGAGATGCTGGCTTTTGAACTTTGCACTGATAACAATCAGACAGTCCTTTTCTCCTTGGCCTGGAGGACACGACGTCCATGATTTCCAAAAACAATTTGAAATGTGGACTCGTCAGACCACAGGATGCTTTTCCACTTTGCGTCAGTCCATCTCAGATGAGCTCGGGCCCAGAGAAGCCGGGCGTTTCTGGGTGTTGTTGATATATGACTTTAGCTTTGCATGGCAGTTTTAACTTGCACTTGTAGATGGAGCGACGAACTGAGTTCACTGACAATGGTTTCTGAAGTGTTCCTGAGCCCATGTGTTAATATCCGTTACAGAATGACGTCGGTTTTTAATGCAGTGCCGCCTGAGGGATCGAAGGTCACAGGCATTCATTGTTGGTTTTCTGCCTTACTTGCAGAGATTTCTCCAGATTCTCTGAATCTTTTGATGATATTATGGACTGTAGATGATGAAATCCCTAAATTCCTTGCAATTGCAAATTGAGAAACATTGTTCTTAAACTGTTGGACTATTTGCTCACGCAGTTGTTCACAAAGTGGTGAACCTCGCCCCATCCTTGCTCATGAACGACTGAGCCTTTCAGGGATGCTCCCTTTATACCCAATCACGACACTCACCTGTTTCCAATTAACCTGTTCACCTGTGGAATGTTCCAAACAGGTGTTTTTGGAGCATTCCTCAACTTTCCCAGTCTTTTGTTGCACCTGTCCCAACTTCTTTTGAACGTGCTGCAGGCATCAAATTCAAAATGAGTGAATATTTGCAAAAAACACAAAGTTTATCTGTTTGAACATTAAATATCTTGTCTTTGGAGTGTATTCAGTTGAATATAAGTTGAAAAGGATTTGCAAATCACCGTATTCTGTTTTTATTTGTTTTACACAACGTCCCAAATTTACTGGTATTGGGGTTTTATATATACACTCAATACTGATACAGACAATCAGTATTTAAAGCATTCAGGACTGATGAACACTCCAAAAATATTCTGAAACTGCAAGACAAAATAATACAGCTACATCTCTCTGATCATAGTCTTGGTCTCTTATCAGGTTTTTGCAAGGGGCTAAGAGGAGGGACCGCTGGAATATGAGATGATTTTGAAGGGATGAGCACATTTCCTGTGATTGAGGAATGTGCAGAGGAATTTGTACTAGAGTCCTGCACTGACTTCCTGCACACTGTCACACATTCCTACATCTATCTGCGAGACAGAATTCATCAAGGCTGAATCAAAGTGTCCTGCTCAACGTTTTGCCCTTGCAGCAGTTCCATTTTAAAGGAATAGTTTGGCAAAAAAAATCAAATTAACTTGATTTATCATTTATTCCAGATGCAGTCGATCAGATAAGTTTGATATCTGATAAGATCGTCTTTAGTCTACAATGAGAGATGCTAGGCTATCTTGCTAACAAACAAGCTATGAAAATAAGGTGTCTTTAATTTTATATAAACAGTAAACAGAACAAAGAAATCTAAGTGTAGTCTAATATTTTTCTGCTGATTCTCTAATGATGCAGAAACAAACCACAAACTACCAAGCATGCTGTTCAGTAATAGAATCATGCGAAGCCTCTGTGCATCCATCAGAGAGTCACTGAGAGTGTTTACATGCACTTAATAATCTGATAACTGCAGAAATTCAGATTTTGTCAGTAATCTGGTCAGCGTTTACATGATATCCTATAGCGGATCATATAGCGGAAAAACTCCAGGTCTACATGAGTCAGGCAGTAATTGGATTTCTGCTTTGAAACCAGCCAATAAACTCACAGAAGAAGATATGGGACAAACGTACTGCTCAAAAAACAACTCAAACTTTTTGCCATGCCTTTTTTAGAAAGAACAAGCCACTATACCTGAAAATATGAACATACAACATCTAGAAGACGAAGAATATTTAAATTAATTTGGCTAAACTGGTGTTTCCAGCATTTCTTGATGTGTATACTCATTGTTTTGATTCTACAAGTACACTAGCTTAGCTTCTCTGCCAAGTTACCTTACCTCTTTGTGTGTTTAACTCATGGAGCCCCATGTGAAATGTTACACATGTTCTGCTGAAGAAGTGCTTTCAGTTACTCACAATGGCTGCCCTGCCATTCTCCCATATGGAGATGTTTGTTTTTGTTCTTATAGGCTAAAGTAAGTCATACTGTGTTCTGAATCATCTTGCTGTGTCTATACAAAACAGATAAAAATCTGGATGCATTTTGAGCCGGTTTGGTGACAGTTTAAGCCCACTGTTTGCTAGCAACAGTAGCTTAGCATCTCACACTGTAAACTACAGAAGCACATGCAGGATATCAAACATGTCTTGGCTGATGGACTAAATCTTGGGTAAGTAGTAAATCATTTCAGTTGGATTTTTCGCTGAACTATTCCTTCTAGTTGTTAAATTTCACACTAAAGACACTAAAACTGTTTTTAAAAAGATTCTTAACAAGTTCTGGTACTGAGTGAATAAATAGTCACCCTCATCCTAGAACTCTACTTTCCTGCCAAGTTCCTACCAAACTCTGAAGCATCCAGAAAAACATCTCGTCCAACAGGTTAAGGCGCTCTGCGGAAACAATGATTATTGGGAACAGGTGTGACTAACCAAAGCTGGAACAAAACTTTGTTGCATAGATCAACAGAATATGGATTTGTGACCCCTGCTCTACATGTAGTGTCTCTCCCTCTCCGCCTACAGTAAATGATTTGTCGCATATAAAGCTTCAACAATAGGGCAATGATGTTACAGCAGGGTATTGCATGAAAGGTAAAGTGAAGACAAAAGTGGCAGTGATCCACGAGTTCAATGTTACTGGTTCAAATTCCACTTACTGCTGAGACGTCAGAGAGTGAAGAGCTGCAGGTTTTAAGGTGACTTCCCTTTGATTGTACTTGTCGCTTGTGCAAGGCATTAACAATGGCCCAAAATGTCCCTGCTTCATGTTTGACAGTTATGATTAATGTCATAGGCCTCTTTGTTCTTCAGGTGTATAGAGCCTGGAACTGAAAACCCTTTTGTCAGCTTGTTGCAGACTTTAGGAATTATACCAGGCCCGTGGACATCTGTATGCCAAACCCAGACACTCTTGGTACAGTATAAACTTGCTAGCCAACAGAATAAGCAATCAAAGCTAGTCAGCTAATAGAGAGACCAAAGCTAAATACCTACCTATATGTAGGAATG
Organism: Pygocentrus nattereri; assembly: GCF_015220715.1. Classification (NCBI taxonomy): domain Eukaryota; kingdom Metazoa; phylum Chordata; class Actinopteri; order Characiformes; family Serrasalmidae; genus Pygocentrus; species Pygocentrus nattereri. The sequence goes on from NC_051213.1 coordinate 24,063,396, forward strand.
TGAAACTTTTGGACAGCTACTAATTCTATAATACTACTCGTCTAACTTTTTTGTTACAAGAGTGATGAGAAATTTGACAATCACTCATCACCTATTAACACCACTGTTATTTGGTGTTCAAAAACACCATTTTTAAAAACTATTTAAGACCAATGTATAGCATGTAGCTATTTGTTTATTTAGTACTTTTTTGTTTAGCAAAAACATGTTTAGCCAAAGTGGGTAAATGGAGTATGGAGTACACTCCCTCCACCAGCTTGTCTTCTTCCTATAGTGCATCCTGCTGGACAGAGGTCAGTGTGGGCAACTAAATTAATAATTAGGAGGTTGAATCTGGTGATTCTGATTCTTCTGAAAAATTCCTATGGATAAATAGCATTAGAGAGAAAGGAGACCTGATACAGAGGAGAAATAAAGGAGAGATACAGTTTAGATGCAGATGTAGATCAGTGTTATTATTTTGGCAAATCTGAGTACAATGTGTAATTTTATTGAGGTCCTTACTGAAACTTAAGAAGAGACAATAATGTCAAATTTGTGTCACTTTTGCTTAGCTCATGAAACACACAGCAGAGTACAAAAATGGTAGACAACTTTGGTATATATTTTGTAAATATATTACTCTCTTATGTATTGTAATGGAATGTGTTACTGAATCCATATAGGGCAGTGTTCAACCATCACTACTTTTTAAAACTTTAACACCTTAAATAGGCAGGCCCACCAGCGGGCAGAGAGTTTTAATACACGCCTCTGTAACCCAAGAATAGCTCAAACAGTTTGCACTGAAGTTGATTTAGCTGCTGAATAAAAAGCCTTATTATGTAATAAGCCTGTCATTTTAAGAGGTTAACAGTGGATCTGAGTAGAGACATAGGCGTGTGTTTAAGTAGTATTAATATCAAACAGGAACAAGCTGATCGAGTCTGCTGTGTTCTATCTGTGCTGTTCTTGAACTTTTGACTCCGGTCAAATTCACATGCCTTCAGTGCATACTAATGGCATGGTCAATCATTATTACCAGTATTGGAGTAGTCATCTATTTGTAGGCTATTTCCATATTAATGTGCCATATTACCTATATTTTCCTATCAGATTGGTTTCCGTTCTCCCGTCAACTCTGAATGACTTGCCTGCGACTCTTGTCCGTCTTTACAATACCAGTGATAAAATCACACTAATCGCAGCCTGTGGGGAGATTAATGCCTTGCTGCATTTGCATAGGCATAAATGCTGGCCTTTGACTCCCACACTGACTGCTGTGGAGCTACAGTGCATGTCTCCTGGAAAAGTGCAGTCAATGGACTCTGTGTGCTCAGCCCACGCTAGGTGGCTACATTTGCAAACTCTCCTTGACACCTGCTTGACACAGCATGTGTTTTATCTATGCATGGGTCACAGTCATCCATCACGGAAATCCATCACTAGCTGAGCATCAGATCCCATTTTTGTGGGACTTCTTTGACAGAGCAGTTAACTTTATACTCCAGTCTTAAAATCCTTACTGATTTCTAGCTTATCAAATCTGCAGCCATAAACCTTGGAATGTGAATCTTATTAGTGTCATTTGTTGTTATAGTCATACTGATGATACCTTCTAAGTTGAATTTTTATATGATTATTCATATTCTGGGGAATACCCAAGGATCCATTGCATTGGTATTGGTAATGCTGCTGCTCTCCATGTAGTAGGCTTGGGTTTGATTCTCCACTAATAAGAGTCCTTGGGCAAGACTCCTTATGCTACATTCACCTAACATGATTAAAATTGCAAGTCACTCTGGGTATAAGCATCTGCCAAATGCATAAATTATCATTGTTGTGGTTTCCCCTCTAAACTAGCATTGTCCCTAGTGACAGAGTCCATCCATCCATCCATCCATCCATCCATCCATCCATCCATCCATCCATTATCTTCCTCTTCTCTGGGATTTGGGTCGCGGGGGCAGCATCCTAAGCAATGAGGCCCAGACCTCCCTTTCCCCAGCCACTTCCACTAGCTCCCCTGGGGGGATTCCAAGGTGCTTCCAGGCCAGCTGGGCAATATAGTCACGCCAGCGTGTCCTGGGTCTTCCCTGGGGTCTCCTCCCAGTTGGACTTGCCTGTGACACCTCCCGAGGGAGGCATCCAGGAGGCATCCTAACCAGATGCCCGAACCACCTCAGCTGGCTCCTCTCGACGTGGAGAAGCAGCGGCTCTACTCCGAGTCCCTCCCGGATGACCGAACTTCTCACCCTATCTCTAAGGGAGAGTCCAGACACCCTGCAAAGGAAACTAATTTCGGCCGCTTGTATTCGCAATCTCATTCTTTCGGTCATTACCCAAAGCTCATGACCATAGGTGAGGGAGGGAACGTAGATCGACCGGTAAATTGAGAGCCTTGCCTTATGGCTCAGCTCTTTCTTTACCACAACAGACCGGTAAAGAGCCCACATCACTGCTGACCCAGCACCAATCTGCCTGTCAATCTCCCGCTCCCTTTTACCATCACTCGTGAACAAGACCCCCGAGATACTTAAATTCCTCCATTTGAGGCAAGATCTTTTCCCCGACCCAGAGAGGGCTCTCTGCCCATTTCTGCCTGAGAACCATGGCCTCAGATTTAGAGGTACTGATTCTCATCCCGGCCGCTTCACACTCGGCTGCAAACTAATCCAGCGAAAGCTGAAGTTCACGGCCTGATGTCCCCAATAGGACCACATCATCTGCAAACAGCAGCGATGTGACCTTGAGGTCACCAAACCAGACACCCCCCATCCCCTGACTGCGCCTAGAAATTCTATCCATGAAAATTATGAATAGAATTGGTGACAAAGGGCAGCCCTGACACAGTCCAACTCTCACTGGGAATGAGTCTGACTTACTGCCGGCCATGCAGACCAAACTCCTGCTTTGTTTGTACAGGGTCTGAATGGCTTGTAGCAAAGAGCCATGTACCCTGTACTCCCGAAGCACCTCCTACAGAATCCCCCGGGGAACACAGTCGAATGTCTTCTCCAAATCCACAAAGCACATGTGGACTGCTTGGCCAAACTCCCATGAATCCTCCAGAATCCTGGAGAGGGTAAAGAGTTGGTCCACTGTTCCACGACCAGGGCAGAACCCGCTTTTGCCTTGGTGACGACTGAAGCCACAGATTGCTTGGCCTGTCGATACCTGCCAACTGCCTCTGGTGTCCCACAGACCAGCCATGCCTGGTACGACTCCTTCTTCAGCTTGACGGCATCTCTCACCTGGAATGTCCACCACTGAGTTTGAGGATTACCGCTCCGACAGGCACCAACTACCTTGTGACCACAGCTACAGTCAGCCACTTCAACAATGGAGGAGCGGAACATGGCCCATTCTGAGTCAATGTCCCTCACCTCCCATCACTTGTCAAAGTTCTGACGGAGTGTGAGTTAAAGATCAATCTGACAGGTTCTTCTGCCAGACATTCCCAGCAAACCTTCACTATACGTTTGGGCTTGCCTGGTCTGACTGGCATCTTCCCCCACCACCTGATCCAACTCACCACCAGGTGGTGATCAGTTGACAGCTCAGCTCCTCTCTTTACCCGAGTGTCCAAAACACATGGATGTCCGATGACATGACTACAAAGTTAATCATTGAACTGCGGCCTAGGGTGTCCTGGTGCCATGTGCACTTATGGACATCCTTGTGTTCGAACATGGTGTTCATGATGGACAAACTGTGGTTTGCACAGAAGTCCAAGAACTGAACACCACTCAGGTTTAGATCAGAGAGGCCATTCCTCCCAATCACACCCCTCCAGGTCTCACTGTCATTGCCCACATGAGCGTTGAAGTCCCCCAGTAGGACAATAGAGTCTCCAGGAGGAGCACTTTCAAGCACCCCTCCCAAGGACTCTAAGAAGGCTGGGTACTCTGAACTGCTGTTCGGTGCATAAGCACAGACAACAGTCAGGACCAGTTCCCCAACCCGAAGGTGTAGGGAAGCTACCCTCTCGTCCACCGGAGAAAACCCCAACATACAGGTGCCGAGTTGAGGGGCTATGAGAAAGCCCACACCTGCCCACTGCCTCTAAGAATAAAGTCCAGCCCCTCTCCAGGAGATTGGACCCAGAGCCCAAGCTGTGTGTTGAGGTGAGCCCGACTATATCTAGCCAGTATCTCTCAACTTCACGCACCAACTCAGGCTCCTTCCCCACCAGTGACATTCTAAGCTCCAAAAGCCAATTTTAGCAACCGAAGATCAGAACACCAATGCCCACACCTTCGGCCACTGGCTGATCCACAAAGCACCGAACCCCTGCTACTGCCCCTCCCATCGGTGGCGGGTCAATGGAAGGGGGGCTCATGTAGCTCCTTTGGGCTGGGCCTGATCGGGCACCAAGACTAAATGCCCGGCCACCAGATGCTCGTTGGCACGCCCCTCCCCCAGGTCTGGCTCCAGGGTGGGGCCCCGGTGACCCTAATCCGGGCAGGGTACACAAGTCCTGTTTTCTTATTTTCATAAGGGTATTTTTAGTGACAGAGTGATTTAGTCCAAAATTAGACCTAGGTACACTGTATGGCCAAAAGTATGTGGACACCTGACTCTCACACCTATATCAGCTTATTGGACATCCAATTTCAAAACAATAGTCATTAATTATGAAGTTGGATGCTGCTTTGCGACTACAACAGCCTCCACCAAAACAGTCTGCACCAAACTTATCAAACTATGTCTTGATTTGTATGGATCTTGCTTTGTGCACTGGAGCCAGTCATACTGAATCAGGAAAGGGTTTTTCCCAAACTGTTGCCACAATGTTGAAAGCTTATAATTGTCTGAAATGTCTTTGCCTGTTGTAGCATTGACATTGCTCTTTAATAAAGCCACATTTCATGTCATTTAGCTCTTCAATACATCTTACTTAACTGCCGGTTTTTGCCTATGGAGATTGCAAGGCTATGAGCTCAGTTTTACACCTGTTAGCAATGGGTGTAGCTGAACTAAATAATAAGGAGGAGTATCCAGATACTTTTGGCCATATAGTGTGTTATGCCATTCGGCCAATGGCTTGTGCAATCTCCGATGCTCAGGAGGCACGGCCAGGTAAAGGGCCTTACAAAGGTACATACCCCCATGAAAACGGTGTTATTCATTATGTTATTATTTTTGTTGTTTGTTGGTTTGAGGTCTGTTGTGTGTTTTACAGTGTACAGCTTTGGATGACCTTTCCAGTGGTCATGGCTTGTTCTAGCTCTTAGTCTGCATGAAGCTACAGTATTTTAAAAAGTAAAGCTTCTCCTAAATACTGTTCACTTAGCAATATGGCTCTGAATGGATCTTAGGGAAAATCTTTTAAATGGCATAGAAATTTACTCAGGTATAGAAAAAGATTCTTCATGCTCACATCTCATTTACAAAAAAAAGTTTTTTTCAAAGAATAAGCTATAAACAGCAGTAGTGTGGCTTGTTTTTTTCCATTTAGGAGGGTGGTGCCGCTGTGATCCAGTCTCATAATGGACTCTGTCTTGCCCTGATGCTGACCACACTGCTATAACACCATTGCTGCAATTTTTGCCCATGTCATCCATAAACTAGTTGATGAAACAAATGTTTCTCAGAACTTAACATTCCACAACCATTATCCACTCAGTGGTACAGACAGAGGCCACGAATACAGCTTCTATCAGTTGTAAATACATTGTCAGAAAAACGTTACGGTCCGGGTAACTTTCATTCCCCAATGTACAAAAAATGAAGTGTAAACATATCTGCAAAGATATAACATAGTGTTTAAGTGTCCAACTGTATATTTTAAAGGTACACTACATTAGCTTTGCCAGCGGAAATGTGTAAATTTGTAACTTTTTGAAGAAGAAAAAGAAAATAAAAAGCCTAGAGACAAGACCAAGAATATGGAGGTAATGCAATCACAGAATGTGGCACAATTATACACTGTAATTCATCAGTTCATCTAATATTTTATCATAATAACAACAGTAGCAGCCATTAAAATAAGTGCAAATGTCTATGATATGATGTCTAGATTATGATTTGTTTTGGTAAATTGTATTTCAATTGTATTGTAAATTAACAGACCAGCAATGCTAAAATACAAGATATGTGTGGTTTATTTACATGCATTAACCTTTTTGTTTTACCAAAAAGTAATATTGACCATAACATTTTATAGAACTTTCACATAGATTTTTTTCTAAGACATACCTTTGAAGGTGTCACCCCAGTGACAGCTTTTTCACCCTGAAATGTACAGTATTCTCTGTGAGTGTATGACTTATAAACTGCCATTCATTTTTTTAAACCTTTTATCCAATTTCTCAGAAATACATCAAACAAATATACCAAAGTATTTGGTAGAAAAATAGCTCAATCTCAGTATGGTTATTTTTTACATTTTTTGCTGACGTTTAACAATAGGACAGCATCCCATCACCTAAAAGAAGCAAAAGTGGTTCATCTACAGCACCTTTATTTTTAAAAATAAGTATCGAAAGAACTTCTACAGCCATGTCATGCAATGCATTTACAAATCAGTTAGTCACAAACTGACAAATGAGATCTGTGCCAAACTTTATGGAGTTTTAGTTTTATTTCACATCATCACAAGAAATTTAAGTTTATACAGCTCCTCTAAAAAGGCAACCCACAAAAACCAAAGCAATTCTGAATATTTTATTTAAACTATACCACCCGAGGAACAACTGTTATCTCTCATTATAGTATCAAAATCAGATTCTGGATGGACAGCACAGGAAGTTAAGACTAATGTTTTCCACATCCTGCACTTACACCACAATATGTCGATGGGCTCAAATCTCCAGAACATTCCCTGTGGCTATTCATGCGTTCCATGGGTTTGGTTTTCCCTATCACAATGTATGCAAAATAGCAAATCCACAGATATCCTTTTTTTTTTTCCTGCTGACCTGCCAGTCTCCTCTGCTGTCCACCCACATCCTTCTCCAGGCTTCTAGGCCGTTATACCTAGACTACATAGACCCACAGTGTCTTAGTGGTTTCTTCCAGACAAAATACACTAACAGCCTATATTCCGCATGTTAACAGCCTCGTCTTTCCTGCTCACCCATGGGCCAGTGACCCCCACATGCAGAGGGTGGGGGGCAGCAGAGATTCCTGGAATGTGAGAGGCAACTGAGACAAGCTGGAGTTGTGTAACAACAACCCATGCCTGCTGACCTAGAAGGATGGGTGGAGCCAGCTGTGTGATATCCAGGGAATATAAATGAGGCCAAACAGGGCTGTTGAACACTGACAAGCACCTGTGGCTGTGTGTTCACTGCTGGGATTGCTTTGACTACCTTGAAGCCTCCTTGATTTTGCCGGGAAATCTGAACAGAACACAAAGCAATGGCCCTGTACACCATCCTCCTCTTCTCTATTAGCTGGTCTGCAGCCCTGCATGAAGGTAAGAAGCTGTTCTGATTAAGAGAATTTCAGTTAGCAAGGGATTGAGGTTGTAATTTTGTTGAACTTTATAAAGGATAGCAACATGAATTTGTAGTTTTCTTTGTAGAAAAACCAGTTTGTTCTAGAAACAATGAAAGGAAAGCTTTCAGTGACAGCTCTTTCATAATAATAGAAGCAGAGTCAGTGGTTACACCTGAAAAAGAGTTAAAGCACATACTGATTTTATCTTGTTTTTTGATGCTGCAGATATAACATTATAACTCTCATAAAGGTTTTATGATTTGTGCCTAATTGTCCTATTGCATTCTTTTAGCAACTTGTAGTTGTGTTCAAATATAGAAGGTTGAGTGAACTTTATTTTCATTTAAGTGCTGATAACCCATGTATGCCATAGTGATATTTACAACTATGCTTTATGTCTTTCAGTAACAAAAGAGAGAGAGAGAGAGAGAGAGAGAGAGAGAGAGAGAGCTTAAAAGAGTCAATTTGACAAATTTTCAAACCCAATGATCAAGTGGCCAATTTCCCAAACACAGATTAAGCCAGATTTTTAGCCAGTCACACCATAAGTGGCGACACTCTTTTGAAAAGTCACTAATCTGTCTTTGTCCAGAAAAATAGCTTTTAAATATAATCGTTCCTGGGACTAAATCCATGATTATGTAAGATACATAATTTGCACAGCATGGATAGAACAGAGTAATATTATAAATCAAAGCTGAGATATTCAGTGGGACACATAGGGTTTTTCTTCATTCTGATGTGCAGCCAGAGATACCATTGGAAGCAGTTGGCCTGTGGTAGCATTTGACCGAACAGTGTGTCCTCCTTCCATCCTCCAGGGTTAGGCTTGCCTGTGATTGGCCAGTCAGATGTAAGTGGCCCGGAGCATGCGCGTAGAGTGCGGACCAAACGATGCTCCTGCAACAACCAGCTGGACTCAGAGTGCCATTACTTCTGCCATATGGACATCGTCTGGGTGACCACGCCTAGGTGAGCACAAATATGCACAAATGCACAATGTACATACATTCAGTTCAAGCTCAGTTCACTTCAGTAAAAAACAAGTGCAAGGCAAACGTGAAAAGGCTCGAAATAGCAAAGGTAACAAAGAACAGTTCATATGATACTGTAAGCTGGAACTGCTCATACCATATAGGTTTAATTTTCTAATAACAAATTAACATTGTGGTTCAACGTGAGTCAAATATGACATACTCGAGGTACCTACTCATTTGAAAGGATCATATTGTGGAAAACAGCAGAATTTCCCTTCCTTTTTTCAAAATAAAAGTTTGATGTCGTTTGTAAAACACTGCAAGTTTCAAAATGTACTATTCATTTCAAAGTCCAAATAGTCTGCATTTGGAAATGAAGGTGCAGAAACAGGCTATTTGGAATTCAAATGCCCATTTATGCAGAAGCCATGAGAAATGTTTCAGCCTGGAGTAATATTAGTATTATTAGGCATAATACAGGGCAGCCAATCAGAACAGACATCATTTACATATTTCATTCTTAAAGGCTTACAGAAAGGCATTCTTAAAAGTCACTTTTCTTTGTAGTCTGCTTAATTCAAAATAATAAAGAGAGGTTGGATAATTGTCATGTATGAAATATATTATGACTGTTCTTAGCATGTAAAACTACAACTTAAATGGGATTCTGGGGAAAAAATAAATTGATAAAACATATAGGATATGTTCCCTTTAAATAATAACAGCTCCTAGGCAGCTGCTGAATTGTTTTATGCTATCTACCATGTACTTTAGTCATGATCAGAAGTAATTCTGAGTAAGGCCTCCTCAATTATCAATGTATAGAAAAACTGGAAGACAATATGTTTCACTATGTTAACTTCGCAAAATAGTAGAATTATAGGCTTTTTCAGTCCAGCACTGTTTACTACCTAAACATGGGTCATATTTTCTGTGCATGTCACTGCATAACTGTAGACCAGAGTGTATTGAAGTCTGCACCAACACATAGACGATGACTATAAGGAGCTTGCTTGATGCACACTCAACAGTGTTGACACATTGCTGTAATATCTGATGAAACTGTACACCCAGTATCAGAGGAGTGGTGTCAGTGAAAGGGGGTGTGTGCATTTCTTGTCACTCAAGCTATGAAATAATTTCCTCCTCTGATTGTTGCCACTTATCTCCTGTCATACTGCCAAGGCCACATATCTGTTTTGTTGTAACTTGGCTATAGTTCCGTGATAGATAAATAGATTATAACCTGTTCTTTGGTTTTCCCTCTACAGTAAGACAACTGTTTATGGCTTGGGCAGTCCAATAGCTCGATGGCGCAGATCTACAGACCGCTGCCTGTGCGCAAACCCTGCTGACCAAACCTGCAACAGCTTCTGTGTCCACCGGTGAGAGATGCATACACATGAATGGTGTGCTCATACATCTGCTTTGAGAACTGAGGTGTTGTGTGACTAGAAGCACACCAGTCTGTTGTGACTGGCTACAGCTGAGATTAAGGAGATGAGGAGAGGAAGTTTAGTCAGGGATTAGTCAGGGACAATTCAAGACCAGGAGCTATACAGCTTGATGGAGAAATGTAAAATGGTTTGTCACAACTGGAAGCAATTAATACAGTCTTTTAGCCTAATTTTAAATGTCTGTTCTAATGTCTCCGGCCATGTCTAGCTGAACTTCAACACTGAAAATATACTAGTTGGTTTTTTGCTTTAAATGCATTTTCTTCTGGGTTGTCCTATTGACATTTCTATATTCTTTTGTACAAGAAAACAAATCATTGTGCTAACTCATTTCAATTATGCCACATATTATCATTCAAATAGAGTCTGTATGACAACATTTATACCTGAACTTTAAAACATACAACTGCAGCTAATGTTGACACATTTTCAGTTTGTAAGTCAAACAGAAGTTGCTTTTTTTCTAATCCCTTCCTTTTGACCCTATTCAGCTCAAAGAATGTCGCTGCCATGCTGAAGACTCAGTCTAAACCAGTACAGGAAAATTCTGACCTCCAGCCTGTCTTAGAAAACCTGGACAATGCTGAACCAGTGGTGATCATTGAGGGAACTGAAGATAAAGCTCGTGCAAATGTCCTGACATTCCTCAGGTGGATCCACAGTTTCATTCACAGATTAGCTCATCTGTATCTTCAATCCCAGTCAGATTTTTTTTAAAATTACATATTGTTTCTATCTGTCCACAGAAGCCTGATGAAAGCTAAGTTCCAGGCCATGGAGAGAAATGTTCGTCATAGTGAAAGGGGCGCCAAAGCCCATAAACCAGGCTACAGCTAAACCCAGCCTGGAGACAGCAGCAAGAAGTGAGAGCACCTGAACAAAAGACGACCCTCATGGATCGTAGGGCAGCAGAACAAATATGTGTCACGAGTTGGAGATGGCACATACAGAGCGAAAGAAAAGGCCTGAAATGGCAGTGGTGGTGAAGTTCATGATGGTAACCAAGGCCTTTAAGGCATGGCTGTCTGTTGTCGTCAGGCAGTATGGAGGCTGGAATGTCTTGTAATGCAAGCATCACTGTAATGCAACCACTTCTTCGAGTGGTTAGCCACCAAAAGAAATACTGACAAGAATTCCAAAGCCATGAAGGAAAGGGGAAGCTCTGATATTGTCCTGTTTTACATTCCTATAGAAAGCAATAACTCAGAGAACATGTGTAATCTTAGTTTGAAAGGAGACAAAATGGGAGAGTCACTGTTAAAGGTAGTGTAACGAGGATCCAAATGTCTTAGGACTACATTTGTAGAACATACCATTCATCACACTGAAATATTTCCTGGTCAGCCTTTACAATAACTTCAAATCTCACTGGCTGTTGTGAGAGTTGTTTTCAGCAGTGTGTTTATACTGTAGACTAGCTGTTTGTTATCTGTCATAGCAACAGCTTACAATAGAGTGTGGTTTACTAAAACACTTTCCTAGTTATAGAATAGCAGGGGAAACATAATTTATTTCTAATTACTCATCAAGACAATGTCACTGAAAGTAATTTTAGACAGCTTGCAATTTAGAGCTTGCATGAAAGTACAATTGAAACCAAGCTTGAAATGACTCATAAGGTTGTGGGTTAAAGAGAGCTGGACAGTCAAAGGAAAGCTATGCTTGGAAAGTTGAGCAATTGTCTTGGAAGAGCTTTTTGAGGGACATACCAGCATGTTTGCTGTGTCAGCGTGTTTACATAGTGGGAGTTATGTTCATGGCATAATAGCTTTGCTTCGGTTAAGCTATAGTGAAGAAGTACATATTCTTTGTAAGAATTTACTCAAACTATTCACTTGTGTTTGTTTAATCTTTAAAAGCTGCACATGTATATTAGACGTGATATTAGTAAATGTGTTAGAATTTCACCAATATACAATCTGTAATTTTGCATGAGTTTTAAAATAAATGATGAAAGTGTGTGATTAAATTACACAATCCTGTTTTATTTCTACTGTTAAAGTCTAAACTGAACATTTAGTACAGTATGGGCCATTCCCTGACCCAGATCATGTTTAAGTATTACGTGTGTATTATGTTAGACTATGTCTGTATAGTCTAAATAGGCTTTTTCATGGTGAAACATTATTGACATTGCAATCTAGTCCAAGACTACGCTGTAAAAAAAATATATCACATGTTACAACATATCAAATGTTGAAACTGAGAAACTTTATTGTTTTTTGAAAATATATGCCCATTTTGAATTTAATGCCAACAACATGTTCCAAAAAATTGGGATGGGGGCCACTGTGTTGCATCACCTCTTCTTTTAACACTCTGTAAGCATTTGGGAACTGAGGAGGCACTGCTGTAGTGAGTGATATATTTCCCATTTTTGTTTGATATAGGACTTCAGCTGCTCAATAGTTTGGGGTCTCCTTTGTCATATTTTTCATTTCATAATGCACCAAATGTTAACAGTGGTGACAGGTCTGGACTGCAGGCAGGTCAGTTTAGCACCCAGACTCTTTTAATACAGAGCAATGTTGTTGTAATACATACAGAATGTGGTCTTGCTGAAATAAGCAAGGCCTTCCCTGAAAAGGACGTCATCTGGATGGCAACAGATGTTGCCAATACATGTGTGTATCATTCAGCATTAATAGTGTCTTTACATATGTGCATGTCGTCCATGCCATGTCCACTTATGCACCCCCTATACCATCATGAACACTGGCTTTAGAACTATGCACTGATAACAAGCTGAGTGGTCTTTAGCCCGGAAGATTCAGTGTCCATGATTTCCAAAATGAATTTCAAATATAGATTCGTCAGACCACAGGACACTTTTCCACTTCCCCTCAATCCATTTTAAATGAGCCCAAGCCCGAAGATGGCGATGTTTCTGGGTCCTCTATACATGATTTCTTCTTTGTGTTTTAGAGTTTTAATTGGCATTTGTGGTTGCAGCATTGCACCTTTTTTATAGACAGTGGTTTTCAGAAGTGTTTCTGATCCCGTGCAGTTATTTCCTCTACAGAATCATATCTGTTTTTAATGCAGTGCCACCTGAGGGCCCAAAGATCTTGGCCAGCAAATCTTATTTTTTTGCTTGTCCCTTGCATACAGAGATTCCAGATACTCACAATCTTTTAATTATATTATGTACCATAGATGATGAAAAGCAAATGTTGAGAAACTTTATTCTTGATTGCACTATTTGCCTGCATAGTCTTTCACACAGTGGTGAACTCCTCCCCATCTTTACCTCTGCAAGACTTAGCCTCTCTGGGATGCTATTTTTATACCCAATCATGTAACTGACTTGTTGCAAATTAACCTTCATGTTTTTGTAAGCACTACCCAACTTTACCAGCCTTTCACTGCAGCCGTCCCAACTTTTTTGAAACGTTGTTGGCATCAAAATCAAAAAACGTGCATATATTAAAAAAAAAAACAATAATGTTGTTGACAAGTGTCAACATTTGATATGTTATCTTTGTTTTATTTTCAATTAATTATAGGATTTAAATGATTTGCAAATCATTACATTTTGTTTTATTTACATTTTTCACAGCATCTCAACATTTTTGGAAATGGGGTTGTACCATAAAAAATGGCTGGACAATACTGTTGAAATCTGGTTGTTAATTTACAGCAATATTTCATAGTGGAGGCTTAATCCATGTCCATGAAACTGGCACTAAATATCCAACTGTTTGTGGACTCCTGTTCATCCAATGTTTTTTCAGAGGTCAAGGGCATCTTTTTCTCTTTTCTCTGAAATCTCTACACTATATGTTGGTCCACTGCTGTGAGGATTTCACTGCATTCAGCCACAAGAGCATTACTGAGGTCTTTTTGTGATCATTTTTTAATTTGTTTTCACTTTATCACATTACAAAACTGCAGGAAATAAAAAAAAACCCTTACCTTTATCCAGAAGTCATGAATATCCCCACATTCCTACACCATGTGCAAAAATGTTCCCATTGGTTGTTGTGAAAATGGTTGCAGTGGGGATGTTCTGCAATTTTTGTAAGAAAGCATTTTTATGATGTCCAATATTACTTATAACAATATTTAAAATAGATCAGTTAATGATTGGAGTTCTTTGATGCATGAAATATGTATCCCCATACCATGTTCCAATCAATTGTATCAACAGATAGTTCTTTTTCCCGACTGAATTGACTGAATTGGGAGCTTCTTATACAATGTTTCAGTGAGATGAGAATATATAGTTGATACAAGACCTCATGGTGGCACATTAACAACCTTACTATTTTTTACTGAGGTCTTGATAGTAAAGTGTGTTAGATGATTAGCTGTAGACCACAAACACCACTCCAACTCTTCCCAAAGGTATTGAATGGTGTTCCATCACTCCAGAGAGCGCAGTACCACTGCTCCACAGCCCAGTTGCTCCACGGCCCAAGATAAAGCTCAGAGGGAGCTTTATACTCCTTTAGCCAATACTCGGAATTGGGCATGGTGAACTTAGGCTCATATATAGCTTCTCCAGAGCTTCCCATTCCCATTCAAAATATCTCTGAAAATCATTGTAGGCATAAAAAATATAAACAAGAATGCACAAATCTTTAGTTGTTATTTAAATTCTTGTATGTATTTATTTATTTGGTAATGCTTGATTCAAATGAGCAGTGGCGAACCTTTGCGCATGAATGATACAAAAAGACAAAAACAGTGACCCAGTGGCTGAGGTTACTTCTGTTTGTTTTTCCTAACTGTAATTCATTTGTGATTTCACATGTTTCACAAACTCATGCTCTTGAGAATAGGAGCATTCCACAGCCAGAGGAACAGGAAGAATGCCTGTATGCTTATTAGGACAAGGTAATAATAAAGTGAGCAGGTGAATAAGGCAGGAAGCTGTTTGAAACCACATGGGAAAAGAAACAGTAGACAATGGATTTGTGAGAACAACAACATGCATGGTGCTTTCCCCTTCCCTTCTCTACTCTCCACCTGCCTGTGTGCCAAGTAGATCTATAGGGAGATTTCACTGTGCACATAAAGTCTCTGTCTCGAATCCAGATATTTACTTCTTATATCCTGTTTGTCTGAGTTCAAAACCTTTAAAAGCACTGGATAAATTAAAGACAGCAGACAAGTGAATTGTCAGAAGTTACATTTGTTCTTTAGCAGAAAACATTTACTTTAAAACTTTACTAAAGCCCCAACAATTAAATGTAATATCAGATTTTCCAGTATGTAGTGTGCTTCTCACAATCCAAATAATCCCAGACACACTCAGTAATGCTGAGGCTCCAGTGCTAAACTAAAGAAGCAGAATTCGCACATATCTTAGTTGATCAACTACATCTAGGGTGAGGAGAATATGTGCAAAAATGATTTTCAAACCCCCTTTGATAAGCTAGTGAGTTTAATCAGGTGTGTGGGGAGCAATACCTTGTGCTGGGCATTGGTCTTCCAGGACCAGAGTTAGAAAACACTGGTCTAGGCATTTCAGGAAGCCTGTAATGATCTGATCTTGATCATTTGGGAATTTTAGATGCAAGCTAGCATTTATAGGCTTATTTTGGATTGACTTCAACCTAATTAAATACACATGCAAATAACAGTATATGAATGAGATGACAAGTAGTACACTATTCACTCCCTGATGACTGTGAATTCACACCCCTACTCATCAATTAAAGTGGTGTTCAACGTGCTCATCCGAATGATAAGAATGCCCCCACTCTTAAACTGATGACTTGGATGACTTGCATATTGGCTGCAAATCAGTTGTGTTTTTTTCCACCTGGCAGTGTGGTCAATATGTATGCTTATGAATCCATGATCACACATTTTGTTGTCATTTCCACTGCCAAGTGAGCCATACTATACCTGAGTACTGGCACCGAATCTGGTTATCCTTCTTACCAAAGTGACAAGCAAGAACATATGGGCAGAGCTAGTAATGGTGCAAACCACAGAAGTGTTAACGTTACTGTTAACACGAGATGTTTGCGTGAGAATCATTTCTAATGACAGCCTACTCTCACAATTTGGTTATGTGAAGGGAAATGAAATGAGAGGCAGATGTAAGTTTGGGTCAGAGCGAACTGCGGGAGAAAAGTTCTTTTTATGTGCAGCATGGCTTGGTCCAACTTCAGCCTGTTACTAAAGCACAACAGCTTGCTGTTGCTCCATAGCGGTAAACACTACAATGTGTTTAAGAAATGATCCAATGGTGATTGGAGACAAAGTGAATACTACCCTATATCCTAAGAATATTGACTATATTATTTATATTGATGTTGTTTTTATGATACTACTTTAGAAATACTCATTACTTATGATATTACTTTAGAAATTATGTTTTAGGATCTATTCTAATCATTCTAACGAGAATCTCCATATATTTAACAGAAGTGTTTAATTATAGGGTTTTCAATTAAATTATCATTCATTATCAGCAATCTCTTCTTGGCAACTGCTACACTATCTTTCTTACCCCTTAGCTGTGCCTCCAAGGCTGTCAGTCACTGCTGTCCCATAGTCAAAAACAGGAAGTCTTCACATTCCATCTAGATTTCTGCCTCCGCAATGTGAGTGATGGAGAGAATGACAGGAAAAGTGCATCAGAATCAATGAGAGGAAGCAATATGAAGTTGTATGAAGAGTTGATAATAGAGTTATTAAACTGTGACTGTTATTTTCACCTTTCAGTGAACCTGCAGACACAAATGTGAAATGTATCATTTATTTTGAATGTGCAAGATGTATCCATCTCTTTCAGTTTGAAGTAGTTTAGAGGAAATATTGGGAATGCATTATTTTCTAAAAGGTGTTTGAATACCATCAGGGATTACATCAAAATCAACAGCAACAACTATGTGAGTGCATTGAGAAGTTGGTTTGTAGACATGACAACCGAGGGACCTGATGTAATACTTGCTGAAGTGTAACTGTCTTGAGGTGTGCAGGCACTCATGGAATCATTGATTAGTAACCAGAAAAGATACAGTACTGTGCAAAAGTCAGAGACCACCCTATTGTTTTTTTCATTTATATATATATATTTCAGCATCGGAAAAGCATTTAACATATATTTAGCATAAAACTACCTAGAAATCTCATCAACTAAATATTATATCAATATATTTTTTCAGTACTTACCGTGTCTACTCTTTGCCTTTATTAAGACTGCAGTTTTTTTAGAGGCTAGGTTTCTGTTTCTCAAAGAAATCTGGAGGGATTTTTCTGTACCTCCAAAGTTCCGTCTTAATTCAGTTTTGGAACCAAGTTGGATTTTCTCAAATACATTCAGTGATGATGAGATCTGGTCTCAGGCGGATTGATATGAGGGCCCATTGATCTGCGGACCCTAGCAGTCTTTGTTTGATTTGCAATTTTTTTTTCAGGATCTGCTTCTTGACAGCTGAACATCCTTTCAGACCCACAGTGTTGAGTTGTCTTTTCACAGTGGAAGGATGGACAGAAGCACCTGTGGATGTTTTCAGATTTCTTAAAGATGTAACATTTAAGCACTGTTTATCTGATGGTACCAGTTTTAGTGGTCTGCCAGTTCTTGCATGGTTCTTTGGAGTCCAAATTTCTCTACATCTTTTATTCATTTTTGAACTCCACTTTTGGAAACTGCTGGGATTTTTTCACTTCTTTTTCCTCAGATATTTCTCCTTTGCCTTTTTAAATGCACATGAGAAAGAAATTTGCAGCTAAATTGAGTTTGGGTAGATGCTGGTGTGAATATTATTGTCTCTCTAAACATAATGTCACTGAGATCTTTGGAAGCAGCTTTTGTTGGGAGGCCACAGCTGTAACTGGCTGGTTTTAGAGTGGAAGGACGTAATAGTTAAAGCAGCAGTGGAATGCACAAAACTAAAAAGTGAGCAAATTAAAATTGACAGGTTAGTGATACAATAGATTTGACATTATATTTAGTTATGTTAGTGTTGGTTTTAGTGTGACTAACTTGTACTTTATTATAGGTTTGATTTTATTTTGTACTGCATACAACAACATGCCACTTCATTACTGCAGATAAATGCAGAAGAGAATTCAGCTACCTCCTCCTTTCTCTGAACTCCTCCTGTTTTTGCAGTTTTGGGGCACTCTCTGGGTGGTTATATGCAGACTAAGAAATAATACTTCTGTTTTAGGCAAGCATGTGCTTGATACAGTTTTTTTTTAAAGTATATCAGAATGATATTGCATACAAGTGCAAATTTAGAGGTCATGTAGGACACAGGTAGGAATAGGAACTGGAAATAAAATTATTTTTGAGTTCAGTGGGCAATATATTAACACATAAGAATGCAGTCATTACTAAACATAAAAGTGTGATATTTAATAATTTTACCATCAGTAGTACTATGTACTGTGCACCACACACTTACTTTAGCAAGGCTTTACAGAGCTGTCAAAATTTTTAGACATTTAGACACTTCAGGATCACAGCTAGCTGCCCCAATTTGCTGCACTGAGGGAAGTTTTGTAAGCTTCAGTGGGGTCTTAAAGTTCAGTTTAGCATTAGTTTGTTACTGCAAACAGACCAGAATTAAATGTGACATCTTATAATTGCCTCCCCAGCATCCACCATATTGTTTGACAGGGTAAACTGGCCCCTCTCCTGCTGAGCACTATGGTTTTGGACACATTACTCTTTTCAGAAGCACTCATTTGGTTGTTTAGAGTAGAAATTTGCCATTTTGGACACGGACAGGTGTGTTCAATCAGTTTGGGGGCAGTCATGGGCTGGAGGTTAGGGAACTGGCCCTGTGACCGGAAGGTTGCCGGTTTGATCCCCAGGGCTGATATTGGAAAAATATAAAATGTATAATTTCCAATATGTCAAATTGAACAAATAATCATTTAAGTAAACAGCATTAAAGTATGCAGAAGTGTGTTCTCTGTTAACTTATTTTCACCTTTCACACCTAAAGAGGAATACAACTATTATACCAATAAATATTATACATCTCAAATGATACCCAAGTTCTTATATAGATTTCCTGTTTACCCTTTTCTTTAAAACTTCTTTTTCCAGCTTTTGCTTCACTGATGACATCTTAATTGTTCATTCATCCAGTTAATGGTTGTCATCTGCTGCTAGTGTGGTTACCATACATTACTATTCTGAAAAAGTGGCAGATGTCAGTATTTAGGCCTGTTTGCCTGGAATTCAGACCAAGTCATGTGCTTGCCACATGTCTCATGAAGGCTCTTGATACTTACACTACATATGGAGACCACACATGACAGTTATTTGTGTGTTCAAATAAGCAGTAACATGTAAACAACACTGACTGGACTGTATTGATGCTAGATAGATTCAGACAACAAGACAACTATTCCATGAGAATTCATCTCCTTATAAGTTATAAGTGGGCATTTCCTCATCACTAGTCTAGAACATACTGAAGCAAAAGAGACATATTGTAACAATGTGGATCCTCACAAAGATACATGTCTTGCCAGAACTCAGCTGGATCTGCTTGAGGTATGCTGAGTGAATTATAGGAGAGAATTATTATGGAATTTTAATTTGTTTTATTTGACTGGCTTTCGCATTGTAGCTAGACACTGAAATTTCAAACCACATTGGAGCTACTTGCTGTAACACTGACCTTAATAAACCCATTTCACTTTCTGGCTCATGTAAGCCATTTATCCACAACAGGATGTACCTGTTTCCTCACAGACCCAAACAAACAAATGTCTTTCTCTTTCTCTATGGCTCCCTTCCTGATGAATATCTCTCCATCATTTTGTACCTGCTTTTCAGTGGCTAACCTGACCTGACTGACCTGAAAAAAAAGAAGCTATTCTGCGAGTTCCTGCACTGGAAAGAAAATAGTCAGGTTAACTTCAAATGTTATGGCAATCTGCTGCACAGTTTTTTTTTTTCAACTTTACAGCAGGTTTAAGCCCCAGCTGTGCCACATGGCCAAGAGATCTTTAGAATGTAACTGGCCACATGTTCTCTGTAATAAAGCAAAGAAAGGTCTGTCTCTCACTTGAAGCTTTATGACTTTGTAACTAGTCAGGCATCTGTATGATAATGGGACAGATTCTAGAATCATAGCATTAGCATTGCCATTTGACAGCAATCGTATAGTAGGAAATTGTGTCTGGCCAGGGGCTCAGTGGGAACACAACCCAAACCTCAGATTTCACCAGTTCCTTTCACCTAAAGTGCACCAGAATGTCACACGCTATGACCATATGAATGTCCATGAGTTAATTGTGAAGTGTCTACCCCAAGGAATGAAGCTCTAGTTAGTGAAACCAGGGTAAAATCAATAAGGAAAATGATTCCAGAGACAAATAAAATCTCTGAATCATACAAACCCAATTAAAAAAACAGAATACTGTAATTTATAGATCTTCTGTGATGGTTATCACTGCACTGGCTCGAGAATACTTTCATAATCCATTGTCAATGAACATTGTTCATCAATGTTCATCTACAGTTGCAAGTTCTCTGGGCATGATCTTATCTGAAGTGGGCTGATGCACAATAAAATATTATGCTTGGGTATAAAGGGAAATATCCAGGAAAGGCTTAGTCCTTCATGAGCAAGAATGGTTTGTGGTCTGATGTGTCAACCTTTCAGATTGGAAATGATGGGCATTGTGTTCTGTTGGCCAGTGATGTAAAGGAACATCCAGATTGTTACCAGTTCAAAAGCTCGTTATAGTCTTTTATAGTATGGGGGTGTATTAGTGCCTATAGCATGGGTAACTGTGGAACTGTGAATACATCTGTGGAAGCACCATTAAAGGAAGTTATGTACAAATTTTAGAGCAATATATGTTGCCTTTTAGACATAGTCTTTTCTGCAATGTCCATGCATATTTGACAATGTTGAGCCAAGCCACATTCTGTATATCTTGCAGCAGCATGGTTGCATAATCAGAGAGTTTGGGTGCAAAAATATATTCTGCCTGTCTCCTATGGAAAATGTTTGTCGCATTATCACGGGCAAAATAAGACAATGAAGTCCCTGCACACACATGCAGCTAAATACTTCCCTAACTACAACCTGGCAAAAAATGCATTCAAAACTGCATCAATTGGTGTCTTCAGTCACGATTTTTAAGTGCTCTGTCGGGACTCCGTCCTCTGCGCCAAAGTCCCAGACGATGTGGAAAAACGTTACTAATTAATTAATGTTAAGTTAAAGTTTTAATTCTAATTTAATCTGTTCTCTGATGCAGAAAAAGTAACAAAGTATGTTCTAATGTTAAAAAGGGTAACAAATCAAAAAGACTGAAAAAGAATTTTTGTAAAAAGTTAAAGACTGATGAAAAATCAAACTTCAGCCAAAGGTTCAATTTTTGAAGCAAGGAAAGAAAAAATTCTTCGTTTATTAAGTTCCAAGTGACAAGATGGCCTCCGGAAAGTGAAAATGTACAGACAATACAAACATGTTTCACTTTATACCCAAAACTGGGTGACTTTATCACCCCTCCCTTGGAGGTTTCACCCCCCCTCCTTTTTTAAAATGTCCCCGGACCCAATTTGATTCCCAATATGTCTAATTTTCCTGAGATGTGTGGAAACCATTATTTCTCATCCAACTTGAGATGTTTTTTTAATGAATTTTCTCGGCATTGTTTTATCAAGTCTTCCTGTCCTCCTTGTGTCCGTTGTTTGTAACACTTTCTTATTAATTTGTCTCAAAGACCGGCTCTTACCAACCCTTATTAGCTAGTCTTCCTATTCCCAGTTAGCATCTACTGTACAAGCAGTGTTTCTCACTCTTTCTGACCTTCCAGGTGTTTTCCTACCACAAAGGCTTCTTTCATACTGCTCTGTGTCTGGAGTGGAGTTCAATCCATTCCAAATATGGAAATGCTAGGCCTGCTCTTCCAGGAAATCAGTCTGCCTGCCTCAGTTAAATGCTTATAGGCCTGTCTGTCTCAGTTTTAGTGCTTATAACTCTATTTTAATCATTTCCAAGCTAATGATTGTTACAAAAAAAAAAGACATTTTCCCCAACAGCTATTGAAATAAAGGTGATGTAACACAGTGGTATACATGCTAGTGTCCCAACCTTTTCAGAACAGATCAAACAGCATTTACTAATCAATGCTTTCTGTTTTTACTGGCATTTCACATACTGTCACAACGATTTTGGAATTGGGGTTGCAGTGGAAGAATTGCAGATATCAATTTCATCTTGGGGTCAGAAGATCTCCAGATCCATAAACTGACTTTTGTGCCAACAAGCCCTAGGCAAGGTCTGCCATAAGAAAAATTCTATTGTCACCAGACCATGAGCACAATGGAATTTTTTTAAACATCATTGGACTACATATAACTTATATTCATATTCACTGACCATTTTATCAGTTACAATTACCACACAGGTATCCTTTATATGTTTATAATTGCTGACAATACTCCATCTGCTAATCAGCCCCCTTTACCCCATTCATTCATAGAAAGGGAGCACCGCTGCTAAGACAATATTTTGTGGGTGGTGGACCATTTTTAGCACTGCATTAACACGGATCTCGTATTATGTTATACGTTAGTGAGAGTGGATCGTACACATCAGTGTTGCTTTGATTTTTACGCAACTCAATGTCACTGCTAGGGTAAGAGTGGTCCACCAACCAAAATATTCACAAAACAGTGATCCTGTAATGAAAGGACGACTGGCACAAATTTTGCATGGAAAAAAAAAAAAAAAGTCTTTATATAGTGTTTAGTAACACTGGTGTATCTTCTGTGCACTCATATCAGTGCAACACATCCTAACATGCCATTACCATGTCGCTGTCACTGCTGTTCTGAGACTGATCCACCAACCAAATAATACCCGTCAGTGGTGTCGTCCCTTCCCATTAATAGAGTACAGAGGGACTGATAAATTGTCCAGCAAGAGATAGACAAGAGTCAGTAATTGTAAATCTGTACAATGCACAGGTCTAAGTGGTAGACGTACCAGATAAAAAGGTCAATGAGTAGGAGTATTTTATGGAGTGTTTCTGTTGTTTTGTCCACACCCTCGATATATTCTCTGTCTAAACATTAACCATGATGACTCAGTGCTGTTAACTTACCAGTAGGAGGTTAAATTCAGTACTAAAGTTCAGAGGGAAGAATAACTCATAATTCTGCCCAACCGAAATAGCAATACAATACTTTTCTTATGACTTGGAGGATTAAAAGCACTTGATTTTCAATAGTCAACTGTACATCTAGCATTTCTTCTTCATATTTACTGAACGTGGTGAAGATTCTGGTGCAGATGTATATACATCTATCATTCTGGCTGCATTTTATTGGGAATTAAATGATTCAGAAAAATTTTAAATTTGATTTGTTAGGATCAAACCCTGTAACTCATACAAAAGTATTTGTAATAAATGTAAATGTAAATTGATCAAATCATTGTCTTTCTCACCTATTGTATCACATCCATGATGGTAATGTAATTTACTGATACAGTGCTACATACAATGGTTGTTAAAGTGCTGTATGCAGCTGTGTACAGTTCCCTCCACTACTCTATGTGCTAACCTTTGTGTGCTCCATGTGTCTTGCATTCAAGCAGAGACTGGCTGTCCTTGACAATACGGAGGAAGCAGTATTGCATGTTATTAACTTATAATGCTTTATTACAAAGCTTTTTCCTTACTTTTGTCAGTTGAAAAGTGGATCAAACTACTCTCTCAAAGGTGTTCTTACTTATGAAGACTTGAAAAAAAGGGTTATTAAATGACACTAAAAAGTTTCTCAAAAATGCCTTAAATTACAGCGTTTAAATGCAGAAGATTAATTATGCTTTTTATAGCTCATCCAGTTTTAGACTGTTTTATTATAAATTACATGTCATCAAAACCTCATATCTCCAGGAAAGTCACAATACAGTATACAGGGGAGGAAAAAGTTTTAATATGAATTAATGTAGTACATTAGTTCTTTTTGTTGTTTGTTTGTTTTTCCCTGAAAGATCAATATCTGGCTCTAGTTTGAGTCACTTTGGTCTGGTCATATTTTAGACACGATATCTGACATGTCCACTGACATGCCACCTAAAGGAGATTGGAGATTGTAAATGTCACATCTGCCGCCTGCTATTCTCCTCCCCACCACAGGAGGTCACCGTCTCCTGAATACTATCCTTTGACCTCTGTAGTCTGCCATCTACTGTATATATACTCTGCGTTTGCAGGTGCTCATTGTGAAGTCTTGTTTGGTGTTTCCACAATTCTGAGCGTTTATGTTTATTTGGTTTTCTGGTGTTTTGACCTTGCCTCTTGGTTTGTTTTTGACTACTCTTTTGGATTTGCCCTCTTTTGGATTTGTCTGCTTTCTGTGGCCTGCTTTTTTGGATTTCTGACCCCCTGCTTGTTATTACCTACCTTGCATCTGGAATTAAACTTGCACTGGAGTCCTGCCCCTCGTGTGAAGCAGTTTGTGACAGTAAAGTGGTGCCAGGGGAAAGTGTAGCAAGGCAGCATAGGATGGTTGTCTGTAGAATGAGATTAGAAACAAAGAAGAGGAAGAGAGTGAAGACAGAGCCAAAGATTAGATGGTGGAAGCTGAAGGAGGAGGATGTTTGCAGGCAGTTCAGGGAACAATTGCAACAGGCCGTTGGGGGCAGTGAGGAGCTACCTGAGGACTGGGAAACTACAGCTGAGGTGGTGAGAGAAACTAGCAAAAATGTGTTGGGTGTTTCGTCTGGTCAGAGGAAAGAAGACAAGGAAAGTTGGTGGTGGAATGAGGAGGTCCAGGAGAGTATTCAGAAGAAGAAGGCAGCTAGGAAAAAGTGGGATAACCAGAGAGATGAAGGAAGTAGGCAGGAGTACTGTGAGGCTAGTCGCATAGCGAAAAGAATGGTGGCAAAGGCAAAGGCTCAGGCCTATGATGAGCTGTATGAGAGGCTGAACAGTAAAGAAGGAGTAAAGGACTTGTATCGTTTGGCTAAACAGAGAGATAGAGCTGGAATGGATGTACAGCAGGTTTGGCTGATAAAGGATAGAGAGGGAAATGTACTAGTGAGTGAACAGAGAGTGTTGAGTAGATGAAAGGAGTACTTTGAAGAACTAATGAATGAGGAAAACGAGAGAGATAGAAGAGGACAACGGGGGGAGAGATAGTGGAACAGGAAGTGCAGAGAATTGGTAAGGTGGAAGTGAGGGCAGCTTTAAAAAGGATGAAGAATGGAAAGGCAGTTGGTCCAGATGACATACCTGTGGAGGTATGGAGATGTTTAGGAGAGAAGGCAGTGGACTTTTTAACCAGGTTGTTTAACAAAATCCTGGAGAGTGAGAGGATGCCTGATGAGTGGAGAAGCAGTGTACTGGTCCCCATTTTTAAGAACAAGGGTGATGCGCAGAGCTGCAGTAACTACAGAGGTATAAAGTTGATGAGCCACACCATGAAGGTATGGGAAAGAGTTGTTGAAGCAAGGCTAAGGCGAGAGGTTCAGTTCAGTGAGCAGCAGTTTGGTTTCATGCCCAGAAAGAGTACCACAGATGCAATTTTTGCATTGAGAGTGTTGGTAGAGAAGTACAGAGAAGGTCAGAAGGAGCTACATGGTGTCTTTGTGGATCTAGAGAAGGCATATGATAGGGTGCCAAGAGAGGAACTGTGGTACTGTATGAGGAAGTCAGGTGTAGCTGAAAAGTATGTTAGGGTGGTGCAGGACATGTCTCACTATCCTCATACAGTGGTGAGGTGTGCAGTTGGAGTGACAAATGGTTTCAAGGTGAAGGTAGGATTACATCAGGGATCAGCTTTGAGCCCCTTCTTGTTTGCAATGGTGATGGAAAGGTTGACAGATGAGGTCAGGCAGGAGGCTCCATGGACTATGATGTTTGCAGATGACATTGTAATCTGTGGTGAGAGTAGAGAGCAGGTGGAAGAGAATCTGGAGAGGTGGAGGTTGGCACTGGGGAGGAGAGGAATGAAGGTCAGTAGAGAGAAGACGGAATACATGTGTGTGAATGAGAGGGAGGCAGGTGGAAAGGTGAAGATGCAAGGAGTAGAGATCGTAAAGGTGGATGACTTCAAATATCTTGGGTCAACCATCCAGAGCAATGGACAGTGTAGAAAAGAGGTGAAGAAGAAGGTGCAGGCAGGATGGAGTGGGTGGAGACAGGTGTCAGGGCTGATGTGTGACAGAAGGATAGCAGCAAGAGTGAAAGGGAAGGTTTACAAGACAGTAGTGCGTCCTGCTATGATGTATGGTTTGGAGACTGTGGCTCTGTCTAAAAGACAGGAGGCTGAGCTGGAAGTGGCGGAGATGAAGATGCTGAGATTTTCGTTGGGAGTGACCAGGGTGGACAAGATTAGATATGAGCAGATCAGAGGGACAGTGAAGGTGGAGCAGTTTGGAGATAAAGCCAGAGAGGCCAGGTTGAGATGGTTTGGACATATGTTGAGGAGGAATAGTGGATATATTGGTCAAAGAATGTTGGAGATGGAGCTGCCGGGTAGAAGGAGAAGAGGTAGACCTCAGAGAAGGTTTATGGATGTAGTGAAGGTGGACATGGAGATGGTTGGTGTAAAAGTAGAGGAGGCTGTGGATAGGGCAAGATGGAGGCAGATGATCCGCTGTGGCGACCCCTAAAGGGAGCAGCCGAAAGAAGAAGATCTGACATGTCCAGTTGATAACATTTATCACAGATGTTAATGTAATTCCTGAAATCATTCTGTCTTCAGTAAATATGTGTTCAGTGGATTATGAGTCAAAGCAACATGTAATAGCAATCTTTTTTAAATAATTTAGTCCAGCTTTATAAAGCACAGTTCAATTGTAAAATCTAATTTGTAACTAAAATTGCAGTCTGTTAGATGCTGATGGACTGTGTGTAAGCTTATTTTGGCTGAAGGAACAGCATGATTGGCAATGAAATTGTGTGTGCATGTTTATTTTGACAAATTGGAGAATTTTATAAAATATTTTTCTCAGATTAGCTTTAGCTTCAATTTCTGTGGGTACTATTGGGTTCTGTTTCTCTGAGCAGGTGTGTAAGTGTGGATGTCCAGGGAGAGTGTGTGGGTGGGTGTGCATGTGTGTTTGTCAGATGGTGTTTTTCAGCCTGGAACACAGATATATTTTCCTGCTAACATGGTCAAGTAGCAGATGCAGTGCATGCAATGTTTGTTTGCTACATGATGACAAACTGTTCATGCCTACACTGAAATGTGAAGCATTAAATTTACTTGATTTAAGTAATTAATGTGTAATTTCCACAGGAATAAAATATTTTTTATATATGCACTTCTGACAGCAATTTAGTTGACTGAATTCATATTTTATTCATCCAGAAATTACGCAAACATTTTATTTAAATAAATGTAAAGACCCCATAATATAGCTTTTTTTCCCCCTGAGGTCCACTTTTAATGTGTAGTTTAATGAGCCAAAAGTAGTAATTGACTTTACACCATGATTCTCCAACATCTCTTTTAGGGTTAAACATGCTGTTTTTGTCACTGTGCCTTTAAGAATGATATATGTAAATGAGCTCTTTTAGTTGGCTGCTCTGTTTTGTGCCTCATTAAAAAATCAAGCTGAAACAATCATTATAACATCAGCGTGAATGGACAAAGCGAAACTGCTTTATACAGAATACAGTAGATGTATTGGTTTTTGTGACATCATAAATATAATTCATTTAAAATGGGCTATTTTTGTAGTTTTGTTTTCATGCATTACTTGCATACATTGTCAAAATCTTTTATTTAGAAAAAATGAGAGATTCGGTTTAACATGATATGGGCCATTTAATGCATTACCTTTCCATGTAGTGTTATTTACATGTGCTGCTACAAAAGAATATTTAATCCTGGTGCTTTTGTTTTGTAAATGCAATTAATTTGATGACTTCAATTAGAATCTTGCCAAAACTCTTTCAATCGCTTTAGAAACAGCGCGAAAGTGGTTCTTTTTCTGCTGTATCACACTGTAAAAATGGCTCATCAGATCAACCTAAAATACTTTGTGGTAACAAGTAAATTAACTAGTTTTATTCAACCTAAAAATATACTTTTAATTAACGATTATTTGAATAAAACTAGTTCTTGTTACTGCACATAGTTTTAGGCCAATCTGACAAACCATTTTTACAGTGTAGGTTGAATCAAATTATTTCTACCCACAGGCTGTCAGGCTTCTGAATAAGCTGTGAAGCTGTGAGTCCATCCCCAACTACCATTTTCAGTCAGTCACTTTGTCAGTATTATTATTATTATTATTATTATTATTATTATTATTATTATATCATATCATCTCCGCTATGGACAATAACACCTTAACACTAAGCCACTTTAAAGAACAATAGCAGTCATTCAAGTCACTTTAAATGTATATTAAATAAATGTATATGTTTTGTATATATTTCACTATATTTTCTCTAGATTTTGTGTATATATATATATATATATATATATATATATATATATATATAAAAATGTATGTATGTGGTTTTTTTTACTTATTTACTTTCTGTAGAGTGATTATCTGAGCCTCACCACAAGCATTTCAATGCATAAATGACAAACTTAACTTATTTTATGTACTTGTTACCACACAAAGTAATACTTTTAGGTTGTACTGATGAATCATTGTTTACAGTGCAGGAACTCATAAAACGACCAGTCTCAGTATCATTACAAGCTCAAAGGTGAGAATCTTTCCTAGTTTTTAATCTCTTCATTGCTGTTGTTCATGGCATATACAAAATTGGAGTTTTACATTAGAGCACAGGTTGTGCAGCAAGTTCTGTGGGATTACACGCTACACCCTCTAGCAGCTGTCCACTAAACACTGATATTCCAGCACATTCTGCCTGCTGCACAATCTTTCACTGCTTATTACTGAGCTATTATTAGAGCTGTGCTGTGGAGGAGGTTGCCTAGGAAGTATTCGCTTACATGGCACTGTACACACTGGCAATCTGGTACAACATTATGAAATCAGAAATAGAAAATTACAAAGGTCTCTGCATTGAGTACTTGCATAAACCATATACACTGTATTGGTTTATAGTAACACATTCAAATTCTCAACCTAAACAGGTCATAGTGTCTAACACATTTACTAATGCATTTTTACACTCACCCCCTCCCTGTTCACCTGAATAATACAGGCAGCACTTCCCAACATTTATTTTAAAAAATAAAATAAATAGTTTCAGGAGACTAAAGGGCAGCTTCTTCTAGCAGCATGCTGTCAATGCAACCTGAATGACTTTATAAAACTAAATATACTTTACAATATCTAAAGCAACTATATTTCCTATCACAATGCAAGGTCTCTGAGTTGTAAAAATAAAAACAAAATATAAAATGCCATCTGTATCCATGATGGACACATGTAAATAAATCTTGTCATTGAATTAACATGTAACGCTCTCACCAGTTGACAGCAGCAATCATGGCTGCTTTTAAGAAATTCACAGTTTGTCCTGATTGGAGGAACTGACTGCAGATTCATCACTAAAAATAAGTTGCCATTACACCATCAGTCATGCAGAGGTGAACAGATATAGTATACACATTCTGTGGAGATGGAACAACTACTGTGGATTCAACTACTGTGAAACTAATATAAGTTGCATAGATATATGAGTGAGAAATGAAAGTGTGAGTTCAGATACAGGCCTTTTTGGTTGAATAAGTTAAGCACTGTTATGAACATTTAAAAGGCCCTTTTCATCACTGAAGAAAAACTGAAAAAGTAAGTAATGTAGCTACTTTTAAATGTTTTTATTGTACCTTTAAATAAAGAGTTAACACAAGGATTGCGCCTCCTCCACTCCTGCAGGACTTGTGTCCAGTACTGTTTGGTAGTTCCCAACTCAGACAGATTCGCTAAACCTGGCAATTAACACAAGTTTAATCAGGTGTTTCTGAGCAAGAAAATCACCAAAATGTGCTGGACATTACAGCCCTCTAGGACTGGAGTTGTGCAACTCTGAGTTGAAAGAATGTAAACAAACAAACAAACATCATAACTGTTCTGTTAACTTACCATATGATGGTCAATGAGCTTAGATTTTTAAAACAGGGAATTTGCCTACCTTTTTAAGCTAAACTAACTATAGTGTTTTTAAGAGTGGTATCCTCGCTTTCTTTAAATAAAAGTTTTATGCAGACTTTACTATTGTTACATTATCATATCTGGGCATTCAGCAGCTTGCCCACCCATGTACACTGAAGTAAGAGTGTTTCAGATGGCTTTAACAATACAGGGAAACCGATTAGAACAGACGTCATTTACATATATTAGATAAAAACAATAGTAATAATTAAAAAAAAAAAAAACAGCTTGTTTAATTCTATGTTTGCAGGCTTTGGGCCCATGATGGCACATGGCCTAAAGCATCATACCTCAGTAATGTGAAAGCCTTGGGGTATCTACAGCGCAGCATTACTTCCTCTCATTCAGATCTTTAAACAACCTTTTATGCTTGTGACGGGTGGAGAGGACCACCCTTTTTAGGTTTGTCATTCTTGTGACAGGTCCCTCTTCAGGTCACTTAACAGGTACTCACCATGACTGCACCAGCTGCACAGGTCCTTGTGAGCCTCCAACAACTTCTTCTTGTATATTTGCTCAATGTTGCAGTTGGAGCCCATGTCTCAGTTTAAGTACCAACCAACAATTTCTGGAATAGCACTAAACTAAGCATAAGTTTGTAAACAGAAAGCACAGTAATCACACATAGTTGAGTTTTCTTTCAGCACCAACTAAAAGCAGAGATGGGAAAAGCACATAAGTCTCTTACTTAAGTAAAAGTACTAGTAATCCAGTGAAAGAAATAGTCAAGTAAGTAGATTTTTAAGTAGATTTTTACTCAAGTATAAAGATACATGCTTATACATGTACTTAGATAGATAAATATAATTATTAATGTATTAAATAAAAGTTTGTTTTAATAATCTCTAATTCACTTTTTTTAAACAGGATATCTTTCTACTGAGATTTATAGGTACACATCATCAAACTGAGTGTGATGGTTATATTAAAAATGCATGCATCATCTGCAAAAATCCAGACATCTAGAGCACCCAAACCTTTCCAAGAATTTCAGATGAGTATTGTTGGAGTCTCAATAAGGAAAAAAAAATGTAGTTTTTACTTCAGCAGTCAATACTGAACAACAGATCAAATTAACCCTTTAAGTAATGCCAGGACCAGAGTAGGACTTGAGTCTCACACACACACAGAGAATGTGCTAATGACCTTTAATGTCAAGACATCTAGCTATAGCCTATTCCTAATAGTAGTGCAATCATCATCCTGCATGTTCCAACACCTGACCCAAAACAATAGCAACCAATCAGAAAGCAGCATTCATACAAACAATCAACACTGCGGTACCTTCACTACAAAGCAAGCATTTTCTTTTTTTTTCCAGTTTCCTATTGAATTTATCTGAGCTCACATTCCCCGACTTGACTATTAGGCACGGCCTGTTTGAGTGAATTATTGACTGATGCCCCACTCGTTTTTTTCTCATTTCTTTTTCCACACAGAGCATGTGGTTCAGCAGACTTAGTCTTGAGGCAACAGTTCAGTAGTTCATTTCAGACAGTTTAACATGAAAGTATTCTCTAAATACAGCATTAAAAAAGTTTTTTGTGGAGCATTTCCAATCAGCGCAAAAGGAATCAGCAGAAATGATGTTTATTCAACCCAAAGCACAAAATAGGGTTATACAGTAACTTGAGGACAATGGCCTCACCCAAAACTCCTCTACTCTAGTTAATATCTTACCACATAACATGCACTTCCATTTCACATATCAATCACAGCAACTTTCTTTTTTTTTTCACATTATTATGTTACTCCCATTTCTTATACTGAACAACTGCAAGGCAGGATTTGCACTGGGAACCCAGATTGGAACTGCTGTTCATCAACATCCATTTAAACTGCTCATGTTTAGGGAAAAAGAATGTGCTCTGCATGTGACACTGCAGAATCACCACATGGTTGTGAGGGTACTGCAAACACTCCTTCATGTGATTATAGTCCATATATTTTGCAAAAATAACAGCAGATAAACTATAAACTACAACTAAATTTAGTAGTGGTTATACCTTGGATGACCATCTAACAGCACCCTTTTGAATGTATATAATTACATGTAATTTTCAAATTTTCTTGACAATCATATTTGGACTGAAATACTTTTACAAACCATCGCCAAAATTTTTACTGGAGCATCAGTCATTGCTGCATCCACAAATCATCCACAAAGCATCAGTCATTGCTGCATCCACAGCAGCTGAAATGCAATTTAAGGTTGTACAAAGCTGAGTGGAATCCATATGTCAAGAAACACCATTGACTTTTCGGGATTCAATCTGAAATAGACTGATACACAATGGAAATGTGCACTGTGGTCTGATGAGTCAATCTTAAAGATCATTTATGGAAATATTGGATATTGTGTTCTCCAGGTTGAAGAAGAAAAGGATCCAGACTACTATGTAAAGCTGGTAGGGGGGGTATATTAGTACCCATGACATGGGTAACTTGCTCATCTTTGAAGTCACCATTATTACTGTATTAATACATGAATACACCA
The DNA here is from genome assembly GCF_015220715.1 of Pygocentrus nattereri. Taxonomy (NCBI): domain Eukaryota; kingdom Metazoa; phylum Chordata; class Actinopteri; order Characiformes; family Serrasalmidae; genus Pygocentrus; species Pygocentrus nattereri. The sequence goes on from NC_051213.1 coordinate 24,095,797, forward strand.
TTAATACACAAACTTGTCACAATCATTACATGATTACCTGTTTATTTGAGCTGACCCCTGTTATTTAAGTTGAAAGCTGACAGAATAGTTTAAATATCCATGCAATATTGCAAAATCTACTACAAGTGCCTGTATTTTGCTCTTTTAGATTTGGCATAATTTGAATAATTTGAAGCGTTCCCCGGCCAACTTTTTTTTTTTTTTTTTAAATATAGCCCCTTTAGTGTTTGGGTTAGATACACCTGCTTTAGACCAATGAGATGCTCTATGACATTTTTTCATATCATACTAAATTTAGAGGTTGGACATCATTTATTTTTTGCTTTATCAGTATAATGTATTAACACAGGTGTAAATTTTGCATTTACATTTTATTATGCACAGATATGTGATACTGGTGCTTAACAAATGAAATACATCAGCTGTGAGATCCGTCAGCTTTATAAATTGTGCTACCTCAGATTTTTTTAATGTATTGCTCATTTATCTGACATTTTATGTCATAAAATTTGAGTTCATTTTTATCAAAGTGTAGAAGAAACTTTTTTTGTTCTTCCATGATATTCCACTGGATGGCAGTATTGCATTCAATTACAATACCTACATTTTATAAATGCCTACTTTTGAGCAAAGCTGCCCTGCCTGTAAGGATACATCTTAAAAGATCCCTCAAAGAGAATGATACTCTTGGATGCTTATTTTTAGAATACAGTACTGGGCCCAGTCCTAGGCACTTAGGCACATTTATTTTGCCAATATTTGAGTCTGTGCTTGTAAAAACATGTTATATTACTGAAATAAAAACAAATAAATATAGTGAATATAAATATAGCCAGTTTAAAGAACAAAGCCCAGGTCCAGATTTCTCCTGGATGCCACCAGACATCACATGAGCTGCATCCAAAACTGAATGCTGAATGTATTACACACACTTAACAAATAAATGAACTTCTAATGGTGGCGTAAAAGTTTTCACAGAATATTTAGTATGTTAGTATGGTTTGGATGCAGTCATGGATTTTCTAAAATTACAGCAGCATATCTGATTTTATTGAATGGGGTACTAAGATTAACTAAACCAGGTGTTAAATGATGACTTCAAATAGTTCAAGGCTGCCATAAGGAGAAGTTTATTAAATGGTTAACAAACACATGAACAGAAAATCACCTCTTACTGCAATACTGTAATATGTATTCTAATATTAGTGTTTTATATATATATATATATATATATATATATATATATATATATATATATATATATATATATATATATATATATATAAAGCTTACTGCCCAACATTATTTCTCCTCAGGCGCCTAAAACTTCTGCACAGTACTGAAGTCGCTTAGCTTTTTAAAGACATTCAAAAATGTGTATACTATAAAGCTAATTCATGAAGAATTGCAGAAGGGTATGTCTGTTTCTTCCACACCTAGATTTGGTGGATGAGTACTTAATGTCATACATTTCCTGTGTAAATGTATTATTTGTGTCAGCTTGACACTGAAGTCTGGAGATGAAATGAAGCCACCACTAATACGTAGAAAACATAAAAAATATATGCTCTTATATACCTTTTTCACATGAAGCGAAGGGGTCTACACATGCCATACAGCCTAATAGAATAACTGATAACTCCTAATTTGATTTCTAGAAAGATTCCCCAAAGTATGTCATTCTAAAACAGAACTGTACCTGTAAAGCTCTTTGTTTTTGACCTGATTCAGTGAGTTAAGCCCACTGGTAATTAAAGCTGTCACAGTGTACACTCCTCTTTCTCTTTTAAGAAAATATCCGGCGAAGTGTTGCAGACGTCTAAGCAGTTTAAAAGCTTTCACCATCACCGCTGTGCAGAATTAAAACTCAGTAATCAACTCTTCACAACTTTACTAAAACCCGCTGCAGTGGTGCATTCTAATGAACTTATAGCAACCTGTGTTTCGCTGAACTGGTTATAGTTTTCGCAAAAAACGTGTCGTTAAGTGCTTTTTTATCTATTTTCAGAGGTAAATAAAGTGAATACTGCTCTCCTGTTTGTGTAAAGCCCCGAAACAGCTTTTTAACACTGCGCGGGGGTTCGCTTCCTTCGCAGAGGCTTATGGGTATTGAAGTTAACTGCGCCGACCCAGACAATGTGAATGACGCGTCTTCTTTGCAATTTGGACTACAACTACCAGGCCGCATGTCGCGTGGTTTCCGGCGCTGTTGTGAAAAAAGAGAGAAGTTTGAGCAGTGGGTGTTGAGTGAGAGGCGGAGAGGCGGCCGTGTCTGTGGAGATTGTAAACTAGTGAGAGAAAGAGGAGAGCAGCGCTGACTACAGAGAGAGAGAGAGAGAGCGCGCGCAGAAGAAGGTAAGAAACGCAGCAAAGTAACCAGAAAAGAGACCGAGCAGTTCGTCGGTCTGGGAGAAAACGAGAGGAGAAAGAAAGTCTGGGCAGGGAAAGAATGGAAATGATCCGCTTCATCCCGCTTCTCTTACAATGAAACTTGTAGAGCGCGATTTAGTAGGAAAACATGCTTAGAAAGGCGGTTTGCAGTCCGAGTAAAAGTGAAAAAGTGGGCCAGTCGAGATTTTTCACAGCGATGCGGTGAAAATCGTTCGGTTTGGTTTTTCTGTTCTGGTATTTCTCTGGCAGCAAACTTACGAAGGCTCTGGATGAAAGACACAATACGGAGCAGCAGCGACGCTTCTCCGCTTCTCTGCGTGCACCAGACAACAGCAGCGCTGTTCGGAGCCGTCGTGCAGTCCATCCATCTCTCTCTCGGTCCATCCATGCAGTCATTCATAGACCGACAAGCACCGCGGCTTTAAACTCTCCCCTTTCTCTCCGAGTGCGGTGGTGCTGTAGAACAGCCGCAGCAGGAGGAGGGATGACTGAAGGCATCGCCGCCAGCGATCACAGAGCATCACTGGCCAAGCAGCATCTCGGGGCTTAAACCCGGTGTAATCATGAAACGCTCGAGTGCAGGTGTGTATGCTGAGTGTGTGGTCGCGTGAACACCACACAGCCTCGGTGTGACTGAAATCCCCTCCTCTGGCTACGCTCGTTCAGGGGTGTACATTACTGGGGGTCCTACGTGTAGCTCCCTCAAAGATGGCAGTTTCTCTTAAATACGGGATGGATCGATAGGCAGTGTAGCCGGTGAAGCGCCGCGCGAATGAGCCTGATGGATCCCCTGCCGCTGTGTTAATGTTAGGAGCGTCTCTGCCTCCTGCGTGTGTGAGCGGACCGGCTGGATCCGTGTGAGCGCCTCGTCAGCGGTCTCGTTCGCGCTGAACGTGTGGGCTTCGCCTCAGTACTACACCGTCCAACGCCTGGCAGGAGCGCCGCACGTGCGAGATGGCAAGGTTTGAAACGCACTGCCTGTTTCAAGGTAGGATGAAGGGCAGTGTTTCAATCCTGACAGAAACTTGAACGCTCAGTCAGTGTGACCAAATATGACATTACTTCCTCTCAGGCTTTGGCGTTGACCGTACGTTTTGGGTTATTCCACAATTAAGCGTTTTCATTAAAGAAGCAGTTCACCTATAAGCCAAATATAGTGGAGCTGCGAGGCTAATATAATAATAATAATAATAATAATAATAATAAAGGCTTACGTTACCTGTCAGTTACAATAGCTTTGTAGCTCCAATGCAGAACCAAAGCAACAAACATGTCTTTGCCCCATATATATAAATATATATATATATATATGTGTGTGTGTGTGTGTGTGTGTGTGTGTGTGTGTGTGTGTGTAATTTGGCCTAAGTCACTAAAAATAGTGTCATATAGATTTTTGGTGACCTGTTCCTTTAAGAATGGAACCAGTCAGTTCACAAATAGACATCAGTTAACTTACATTTTCAGTCTTGTTATTTTCTATTCAAAGTATTTCTTCTAAATAGTGTGTTTTATGTGATCTGGTGATTATTTAGCATGATCTGTTCAGATAGAGTGTGAAGTTCATTGTAATCTTGTGAAACTGAATTGAGCTTTTTCAGACTGATAGACTTGTTTCTTGTGGAAACTACCTATATTAGTGTGGTTTGTACTCCGAACTCACAGTAATCTGACACCTTTTTAAGGACCGTGTCAGCTCTGATCAGATAACATGACAGTCAGCAAATTATTAAGAGATAAATGGTCAGTTGTATTTGGAATCAACTATCTGTGCCATTTTAGTTAAAGTAAGATTATATGCATATATACAATGCTTGTATCCACCTATCTCAAACAACATGCTAGCTAGTTATGTTTGACTTCTAAGGTTAAAAAATGTTTATCAGTTAAAAAAAATATATAATCACCAGATGTAAGAAGGTATATAACCTGTCCAAACTGTTGAGCAGGGCCCAATTACTTATGAAGATATAGGTGGTAAAAATAAATTGTACAAATTATACAGCCAGATGATGTCAAATAAAGTGCAGTCTCCAGACTGAGGCCCTTTCCTTGACTCGATCGCGGGCATCAGGTTAGAAAAGGGCTACAGGCAGGGAAATGGCATGCGGTTCTGCTGAAGACTGTAAATTGTGATAGAAAAATGATGACCCTGGCAGACTTTGGGTAGTTTAGATGTGGCCTGGTATCAATGCAGATTAAAGATGGTGTAGTATTGCTGTCAGTTGCCTGTGCAGTGTGGCTGTTTGAAATTTGAGTTATTCATTCGTAGCCACTTTAGCTGTTTTATGGTAACCAAGTCTAACTGAACTTGTTGGTGACCATATCAAGCACCTCGCAGTGCACTTGGGGAGCTATCGGGCTGTGCTTTTTTCTAAACTATTTACTGGAAACAGCACTGCGTGACCAGCCCTGTTAATGCATTTCCACTTTAGAGGAAATAATGGGTAGTGAATGTGTCATCCTGACTTGTTTCACTGTGACTTCTACATGGTTTCCATGTCTGCTGTGTCATGCAATGTTGTTCTCAGCTGTATTGATGATGGTAGCAGTGCATGGTGTTTTCCAGCTGGTCTGTCGGGTTAGACCCTCTTTTAGGCCTGAGTGCATCTAGTTTTGAAGAGTCAGCTGCAGGGTATTGTAGGTGAAATGACTGGAGGACTGAAGTTTGGAGAGGACAGAGGAGAGCAGCGTTTTGGGCTCCTTGTAAAATGGGCCATGGGTCCCTGCGGTGAGCATAGCTTTTCTGGGACAGGCGTGGCTATGACGTACAGACAGGCCGGAATGGGAACGAACGCTGCCTTCCGCTCATTCTAGAGGGGGCCAGGGATGTGGAGGTGATCTCTGATCAGATCTGCGTGGAGGAGGCAGGCTGCAGGTTTCACTTCACAGCCCCCACACAGACGCACATCCAACCGGATAGAAGTTCTTCCTATAGATATAAGCCTGCATCTGGAGCAGCTTTTGTAAGTATAAGCGCATTGGGTCAGGTTTCTGAATAGTACTCCACTTCACATCTTCTCCCCCGTATTTGGCAGCGGAATGCGAAACTGTAGCTCACTATTGGCCTTGAGTGTGCATAGATACCAATTCTACTCAACATTGTTTCTGGTTATTTCTGCCTAAATCTAAACTTGTGACCAAGGTGGTACATCACAAGGTGGGATGCTATTTAAAGATCACAGAAGTGAGCCACATTCTCTCGTTTCCATTGTCCAAATTGTATTCTATGCTTGATGGAAGATACAGCTACTGGTTGCAAAAGTGTCGTTTGTTGAAAAAGTGCTTTAATCTTGTCATCTTTTCCTCTTCTCCATCTCCTTTTTGTTATTCGTCTTAGGAGAATGAAGCCTTTTGGTGCTGCAGGCTGATGTGGGACACTAAGCCCACTTTTATGTGTGTTAAGCTATTCTTAGGCATTAAAGATGAAGGCCCAGTTTTTTTTTTTTGCACAAGACAGTGTCATACTCTTTTAATAGTCGAGAGATGTTACTTGATATTGTATAAATTTTTTTGTAATACTGAATAGATGGGCGGCTTCTCTCCACGTATACATTGTGTTTTAGACTTGTTCTTATAACTTTTTTTGGTGTCATTGCTTTGTTACAATAACTAATGGCCTGCTCTTGTTTTCCATTTGATGTTTTGTATTAGGGGAGAAAGTTGTCTGGAAAACATCAAGGTCATACAATGACACAAAAAAAGTCAATGTTTCAGACCCTAGATCTTTTCCAGCACTGTATGCCAGCACTGTGACAACATACTGCTTTGTTCTCTTTCTGATACATAAGTTCCCTATTTAATTTACACTATGTCTGATCGTTGTTCCCTGATAGTGATCTTATTAACATTTTAACTGGTCACATTTTAACTGGTGCATGGTGGTTTGTGAGGAGTTAATGCTCAAGCAGGAACTAGGCCAGTTACATCCCATTTTCACACTTCCCATCCTGAGGGAGGCTGTTGCGGTGGTGTGTGTGTGTGTGAGTGTGAGTGTGTGTATCTGTGTGAGGGTGAATATGACCATGTGTGAGGTAATGGACACTCGGCAGTGTTTTGCATGATAACTTTCTAATCCTAAGGAAATAATATTAGCATCTTCTTATGGTTATCTCATCTTGGCTCAGATCGTATATTAGGGATGCAAATTGTTAACCATTTAACCATAACTGACAAATAAATGATTATCTAATAATATTAATAATAATAATAATAATAATAATATAAAAATGATTTGTAACATGCTTTACCTTTGAAGCTATTATCAAAGTGCTATACAGTAGACTGAGCAATGTTGACTAAAACAATAATTTCAATAAATAACAGTTCCTATTTGTATAAGGTAAAGACTCATCCACAAGCGAAAAGATAAATATTTCATCTATGATCTCTAAGAAAGAGGTTAATGGCTGATGGTATGAGGAATTCACATATATATGCAGAATTATTGAGAAGGACATTATGGATGAGTACTATGATGGATACATCGAGAACTGCTGGAGCACACTGAACCAAAGCTACAAGGAAAACATTTTAATATCTTGCTGTGTTAACACAGAATCCAGCTCATAAGTGTGCACGTATCAAATATATTACAACCGCTTTGAATGTGGCACAGCTAATCAGGTTTCAGAACTGGAGCAATCCGTTTTATAATTGATATTTTGATGGATAATATCCTTGCTGTTAGGTTTGCTGGTTAATGCTTTAATTAGCAATTAATGATTGCTGCTTGTTGGTCAAAAGAATTGGCCAATGTATTCAAGACACTGCAAATATGTTGCATGTCTCATGTGTGCATATCACACACATGCAGTCCCACACATTTTGTTGTAGTAGGGGAAGTGGGCTACATACTCTTTTATATTCCACTGTATGACTCACCGCAGTCGATAGGCTCTGGTTGCTGGGATGTGAGAACAGCAAGCGGATTTACAGTAAGTGAGACACTGACATCTGTTCTCTTTCAGGACCCTTCCCCTGCACCATCTCCGATCCATTTACTCAGCATTTTATGTCAGCTGCCACCTTCATGTCACTTGGCTTCATTCAGACTGAAGTCATTGCCCTAGCGTCAGCCTATCACTGGAGCATGAACTCACTAGTTTGGAACAGACTCAGTCCAGTCATTATTCTGCCTCTTAACAGCTGTCAGCAATGTCTTGTTTAAAAACAATCCATTTTTGTTGCTGGACAAAGTACTTGGCAATTCATTCAAGGTGTAGTGCCTCACAGGAAACTCGGAGCTTTCAGTAAGTCAAAGTATAAATATGTCTGACATTCTTTACCTGAACAAAGACGAAGGCTCTTTCTTGTGGAAATACTGCTGCTAACATAGAGCTTGTGCTTAAGTGGAGCCGTGGCTTGAGATTAACATTGAGTAGAATTGTTCACTGTGCTGTGGCAGCAGTCTACCTTCTTGTTTACAGAAGAGTTCTCATAGGGCAGCATGGGTTGTACACGCACATCTGATACAGAATAATGTAGCGTTCTCCAAAGATCAGTTTTATGAATAGAACAGAACATGAAACATTAAATACACAGATATACTATAGTATACTATACTATACTATACTATATACATACTATAGACCAGTATGTGACTTTGAGAGAAACTCTGGCATCATCAGATGTTACATGTTAGAAGCTTCAAACATAATATACATCTCACTCAGAAATTAGGTATACTCACTGTAGCACCTAGTCACACAGCTTTAAAAGTCTGTTAAAAGGCTTGCACACAGTGTGATATAAGTCTTTAGTAAAGAATTTTAATTGAATCTTCTTGTAGCTGCAGATGTTGCATTGTACAATAATGAACACCTCCCTTACTCAAAAAAGGCTTCAGATAACAAGCATCTCATTATAGAAGAAACATCATGCTGAAAGACAGAACATGTAAATGTTTAAAGGAAAAAGGAAAAACTTGAAAGCGTTGGTTAGTTTGTAGTTTGTAAAGCAAGTACGCTAGCCTGCTCGCATAATAGATAATCCAGTTGAAGATTTAGGAAGTTTTTAAGGATGTTTTTAAAATTTTTTTTTATATATATATATATATATATATATATATATATATACTTTACCCTTTTTTAAGCCAGATTATCCGACAGAACCTGCATTTACTGCACATAGCGCTTTGTTCTGTCCATGCAGTTTTGTTCCTGTTTTTCCTCAGGCTGAAATTACAGTTGAATCATGACTCAGTCAACAGGCAACTCGAGACAGATTGAATCCGAGTCACTGACTCGAGTCCCCATCTCTGTTTGTAGGCATGGTACGACCTGGTCAGATTGCCACACTTTGATTTATAGCTCAATAAGTCAGCAATGTATGGGGCTTGAGGGCTGCTGATACTGCTGATTATGAAGCAGAAGAGCACCAGTGCCAAAACGGGACACGAATAAATGCAACTAAACGAGTAAGTGATCTAGAAGTAGATATTTTACTTGCGTTGGGTCAAAAGTGTGAAGTTTTTGTCTGCCCTTCATCACCGCCCTTGTTTCCTGTCCTTAATTTCTTGGCATTTGAAGTGGTCAACTCACATTTACACTTTTGGGCAGACTTCTTGATTCCTGAGGAAGTGCTCTACAGTTTTAGGATTATTTTGGTCTCTGAAACCTCAAAAATGTGGAGCTGCTGAGGCTGACTGTCATGGCTCAAGAAAAATCAACCTCAGCTTTCGTAACCCTAACATTAACTCTCTGCCCGTGAAGACATATGCCTTCATGCTTAACACAAGCTGAAGTTAGTGGAGACCCAGTGCAGCAGTCACGCTTGTTTTAAGGTTAATAAAAGGTAATACTGTTGAAATGTGCGCAGGGTGTTTTAGCTCTACAGTAGCCATGTTCCTGGCATGCTGCAGCCTTAGTAACCCTCTTTTTCCCTTCTGCAGTACAGTATGAATATATCTCTCCATCTCTGTCTCACACACACATAGAAACCCACTCTTTCTAAAATTTCTGGGCCAGATATATGTACAAGCTCAGGTGCAGTACAAAATGTGCCTTGACATGGCTGATAATGTATCTGAAAGTCAGATTGGTTTACTAACGGTGCATTTACACTGCTCTAGCACATTGGTGTGGCACATGTCCCATTCATTTTCAGTGGTGAGTGTCAGTTCTGCCACGTGTCTGTGTGGCGCATGATAGGTCGGAATTAGAGGATGCGGTGTGTCAAGAAGTTGAGTAGAGCTGAACTTTATGCAAATGAATCCAGCCCGTGCAATGCGTTTACCCAATCAAGCAGCTGGTGCTTCCTTGATTCGTGTCTGCAGCTCAGCGTATGAAACATTGGCCTCTTTTCCACTGCAGGTCTGAAAGCTTCTAAGCACGGAGGGTAACCGTTCCAGTGGTATTTCCATACAGACAGTGCTGGAAATGGAACGCTTGAAAAACAGGCTCAGAGATATTTTTTGGTACGGGTTTAGTTTCAGTAACTTGTGCTCAGAGTAGAAGATAAAGAATCTGAGGGTGTGTTGAGAGACCGGTGTTGAAGTGAAGTGCCGGAATCAAATGTGTTTTGTGTTGTGTGTAAGGACTGCGGTAGTAAGCTGTTAGCAGCTAGCCACTCTGGTTATGATTTAGCAGCAGATAGAAAGAGAAACTGTAACTCACTGGTCTCACCAGTCCACACCAGCGTGGAATGGCACAGTATGGCGCTGAGAACAATTTGGCTCTCCAGTGGATTTTTAAAATGTCAGCACATAACATGAAAGACCATCAGCCCAGGCTGATATAATTAAACACAATGAAAATCTGAGTGGGAAATTGGATGGTTGATTGGTTGGATGTTAATAAATTGAAATGACTGATATTGACAGCAAGTGGTAATCAAAAACCTAAATCCTAGTATTTCTAAGATTAACCATATAAAGGTTTTGAAAAATATTAGTGTAATACTGCTTACTATTATATAATGTTGATTTTCCAGAATAACCTTTATTTACACAATTATTGACTTGGCAAGACTGTATTAAATTTGGATTTTGCAAAGCAAGAATAATTTTTGCGAAGTTTGAGAACTACAGTTTTCATCCTTTGCATGAAAATTTTGTGATGACTGGACCAGCAATATGATAAATTACTTTACATTAGCTTTCTTTATAGCTTAAGTATGTTTTTTCCTTCACCTATAAAGCCGTCATTTTGATTATACAAGGTTTTGCGGTTTTCAGTGCACATAGTCCAAAAGCTTGTGTGCCAGGTTTGTGCATGACATGCAGACAGAACGTATCCACTTTTGCCTGAATCTGGTGTCAAAAGCTTAGATCGAGTAATTTTGTGTTGTGCCTGTCTTTTTTGTTCATGTGACAATGTGATACTCCACTCGGTCAGCTGTAAGACACACATACAGAACCTATATTCTTCTGATTGACCTTCACTGTCCCTGGAAAAAGTCAGTTTCAGCAGATCTGCTCGAGTTAGCAATACTAAAAAATAAGCTGCAAAATGCTTCCCAACAGTCTTTTTTTACAGAAGCCACTCCACTGGAAACGTTTTGTGTGTCAACTTTGTAGTGCATTAATGAGATGAAACCGTCTTCAACTGTGCTGATGTTCTGGTTGCTGGTTGTGTGCTGTTGAAATACTAAAATGTGTTAAAATTAGAAACCCAGTCGGTTTGTTTGATTGTACCTTACACGAATCATGCACAGAGAGAAAGCAATGTACAGCCGGTGTTCTGCCATTTTCCTGCTGTCTTTCTTATCTGCTGCTGTGATCGGACCTGAGAGAGAAACTGAACTGAGAAAAGGTGCTGCTGCCTGTCTCACTTTAATCGATCGCTCTGACTCAGGAGATATTCATTAGCATTTCTTGCTCTCCGTATTGCTGTCTTTTCCCTTTCTGCCTTTCTCTCTGTACTCTTACACTCTACCTGCCTCTTTCAACCCCCTCCTCCTCTGAGCCTTGGGATTTACATATCCCTCCTTCTGTCACTGTGCTGGTCCAGCCTGATGTGCTGTTTTGTTGATGTGCTATAATTACTTAAGGATTGTTTTCTTAGTGCTTCTTGAATTGGTATTGTGGTTCCAATCTTCTTTTAATTGGTATAGAATATTTTACATTATGTGAAGTTTCTTTAGACATTAAAGAGAATCTTCAAACTTGTACATCTCACCCAGAAGTGGCTAAAAAAGACCCTTTGGCACCTCTTAAACAACAAAAAAAGTTTCTAACCACGTCTGCTGTTGTCTTTGCCTTTCTGTAGGTGACATTTACTTTGAAATAGGATTTAACCTCACTTGCTGTCTCACATTAAGATGTCCCCTAATTTTAAGCATATTATAGAAAATGGCTGCCATTTAATAAAAATGTGTTTAAAGCAATACTGAAACTACCAAATTGTCTTCCTTTGTTTTTATAAAGCTATGACTAAGTAAAATAATTAGGCATATTCAGACATTGTATGGAGCCACAGGCTGAAGCATTAGAGGGCAGCTTCTTTCTGGGTGCGCTTGAGCATGTCTTGCTTTATTGATGACTCCCATTAGCCTGTGATCACCCTGTCTCAGCGATCTAGTTTAAGTGTTTTAATGGTCTTCTGTTCCTGTTGATTTAATTTAATTCTCTCTCTCTCTCTCTCTCTCTCTCTCTCTCTCTCTCTCTCTCTCTCTCTCTCTCTCTCTCTCTCTCTCTCTCTCTCTCTCTCTCTCTCTCTCTCTCTCTCTCTCGTACAGTGTGTCAGTAGACATGAGCTCATGAGCCCTATATGCTGGTCTGAGATCTGTGAACTGGACACCCTGAGGACGACCACCCACTTACAAGGCCAATGACCTTCTACGTTGTGCGTTTCCATTGTTAACTGTCAGTGCTTAAGTATATGGGTGACATGAAGGTTGAGCCTCTCGGGGACAAAAGTTTGTCATACTACTGCTGCTGTACTGTTAAATCACTGTCCTATTAAATCTGACAACTCTATTTTCAAGGTGTCAAAAGGGCTTTAAAAAGTCTTACATTATCTGAAATTATATTCATAAAAGGCTATACTTGTCTTTTAAATTTGAATAAATGCATTTATTGTGGGTCTTTAGGGTACAGATATGTTAGTACCTTCAAAGTTAGTATTTTTAGGGAATATTTTGGAATATTTCATGTATTGTCACTGCAGATTTCATCATAATTTACATGTAAAATGGCAATAGAAATGTCATCAGAACTATTAAGTTTAAGTTGGATGTCTGTAGACATCCTTATATTTGCTTAATTTAAAAATGCTAGCTGCTCTTTACATAGAATGAATAGTTCATGAAAAATGTATGAACGTGGGCCAATTCGGAATAAATCCTTTTTATATTGCACTACATTAAAGTTACAGTTTTTGAATTATCTGAGAAAGTTGCCACAGAGATGTGAGATTTTGTTTTAACAGTGATTCTTTGCTGCCTGAAGTGTTGCATTCTGTTTTAAAAATAGTGTGAGGCTAGAAAGCTAGATTTGAGGGAGCATTTGGTGGATGTTTCCTAAATTCTGGCCCCATTTCCATGGAGGGGTAGATTTAAAGTTTTTAGTTAATTTTGTCTAGACCTGACTCCCATCACCAGTTTGAGTCCAAAACTCATTTGTCTGAAACTGATCCCAATAGGCACATAATCACCTAAAGTGCTGAATATAACCTTACAGGATGGTGTCAGTTAATTACCGTGTAGTGAAAATAACATTACAATATCATTAGATTATGGATAAATGAAATAAAATGAATAAATATGATACCATCTAAGTCAGGCTGTCCTATATGTAAGCTGTCCAAAATTGTGCAAGTTTCACTTTAACAAATTTTCTCATCTACAAAAACTTAATAATAAAATCTTTTAAATTTTGTCATGAGTGTGCACCTCATAATGGAAATGGAGTAGAAGAAAAAGTAAGAAGAAAACTACAGTGAAAACAATTGTAAAATTCAGTGTAAAATCTGTTAAATGAGTGGTGTGCTGTATCAACCTGAGCATAAAGTTTGAACCTAATCTTGAGCTTGACATATACCCTATATTGCCAAAAGTATTCAGTCACCCATCCAAATAATTGAATTCAGGTGTTCCAGTCACTTCCATGGCCACAGGTGTATAAAACCAAGCACCTAAGCCTGCAGACTGCTTCTACAAACATTAGTGAAAGAATGGGTCGCTCTCAGGAACGCAGTGAATTCCAGCGTGGTACCATGATAGGACACCACCTATGCAACAAGTCCAGTCATGAAATTTCCTCGCTACTAAATATCCCACAGTCAGCTGTCAGTGGTATTATAGCAAAGTGGAAGCGATTGGGAATGACAGCAACTCAGCCACGAAGTGGTCGGCCACGTAAAATGACAGAGCGGGATCAGTGGATGCTGAGGCGCATAGTGCGCAGAGGTCGCCAACTTTCTGCAGAGTCAATCACTGCAGACCTCCAAACTTCATGTGGCCTTCAGATCAGCTCAAGAACAGTGTGTAGAGAGCTTCATGAAATGGGTTTCCATGGCCGAGCAGATGCGTCTGAGCCTTACATCACCAAGCACAATGCAAAGCGTCGAATGCAGTGGAGACGTGTTCTCTGGAGTGATGAATCATGCTTCTCCGTCTGGCGATCCGATGGACGAGTCTGGGAGAACGGTACTTGTCTGACTGCATTGTGTCAAGTGTGAAGTTTGGTGGAGGGGGCGTTATCGTGTGGGGTGGTTTTTCAGGAGTTGGGTTCAGCCCCTTAGTTCCAGTGAAAGTAACTCTTAATGCTTCAGCAGACCAAGAGATTTTGGACAATTTCATTCTCCAAACTTTGTGGGAACAGTTTGGTGTGGAAGAACTTGATTGGCCTGACCTCTACCCGACAGAACACCTTTGGGATGAATTAGAGCGGAGACTGTGAGCCAGGCCTTCCCGTCCAACATCAGTGTCTGACCTCACAAATGCGCTTCTGGAAGAATGGTCAAAAATTCCCATAAATACACTCCTAAACCTTGTGGAAAGCCTTCCCAGAAGAGTTGAAGCTGTTATAGCTGTAAAGGGTGGGCCGATATCATATTAAACCCTAGGGATTAAGAATGGGATTTCACTCAAGTTCATATACATGTGAAAGCAATTGAGCGAATACTTTTGGCAATATAGTGTATTTGGAAAATGCCCGAACCTGATGTGAGCAGTCAGGTCCCAGCAGGTTTGGTTAAATATTTTAAGCTCTGTGCTCAGGCTGAACCAGCCAGAAGCCACAACAGCCACATTATCATAAGATCCGTTTTGTAACTGTATGAAAACGTGAATTCCCAAAACATTGTGTCAGAACTGCTTTTGCCATTTGTCAAGCTAATGAAACTGTTAACTTGTGTTTTTTTTTTTTTTTTTTTTTTTTTTATTGTTTACAGGATCTACTCTGTGGTTCCTGTCAGATTCTGTAATGGAAAATCGTGGTAAGTGATTATTTCATAAAGCACACACTGGTTTGTATTCCTGCTTTGTCGGTGAGGGGAGTGAATGGCTAAAGAGAGCTTGTTAAATGTTTATCATTCTGAATAGATCTTAGTTGACATATTGGGTTCAACTTATTGGGTTTACTGTATTACAGACTTTGCTTTTAAGCTCTCAAAAAGTAAATGCACTGAGCTTGCAGTCACCCCCAAGATGCATCATGACGTCAGACCATAGCGTGTCTCCTCCTTCGTGTAGCATAGCTCGTTTTCCAGGTCACAGCAGGGACAGGTTCTGAGCTTGGGCAGAACCATCCAGCAGGCTCTGTGTTTGGACCAGAGCCCCAGTGTAGACGCTGTAACTGGGACACAGAGAAATAGGGCTGCAGCTCACTCATGAGTTGCTTTATTTCCACTAGAACACATGCATTGGAGTTTTGTGCTAGAACAGTAGGGTCCTTTTCCAGAGTAGGTTCTGAACTCATTTGAGGATAGAGTTCTGGTTTCAGTTCATGTTTTTAATTATATATATATATATATATATATATATATATATATATATATATATATATATATGTATATATATATATATATGTGTATATGTATATGTATGTGTGTGTGTGTGTGTGTGTGTGTTTGATTTATTTTTTTATTTACTTTCTCCCTCTGTCTCTTTTGCGCGCGCTCTCTCCCTCTCCCTCTCCCTCTCCCTCTCCCTATCCCTCTCCCTCTCCCTCTCCCTCTCGTCAATGCAGCATTATTGTTGCATGGTTTGGAGATTTCATAGTGGCACTAAGAAATAAAGGGTTGTTTGTGTTTGACTCTTTTGTTACCTTTAAACCTCAAACATTTGCCCTTTTTTCATTTAAGAACAGCCCTGTTAATCCCATGCAGTATGTAGTGGTTGTGCTTTAAGACTTAATTTTATTCTCAATCATAGAATTAAATATGAAAACATAGCCATGCCAGATGCTTAGCAGTTTTATTTTTTTATTTTATTTGTGCAATAAGCTGATGTAGTTGTATTTGTATACTGTTTGATCATTTTAAAGTAGTAAAAGATACCTTTTCCTTTAAAAATGAAAGAAGTAGAAACAATTGAAATACATGTTAAAGTGGCTCAGTGAGGACAACCAACAACTGCTCTGAAAAGCACATTTTACTGAAAATCTAGGAATTTGTGTACTTGTACAGCCTTGTATGTTACTTGTTGTTGATGACCACAGTTATCTACAATGAAAGAACCAGCACTTTCACTTGGACATATAGGACTAGGTCTCCTCATGCCTACTATTAATGCCTCAGGAATTTGTAGTAACATGAAACGTGAATCATTTGTGCCACTGAAGTATCTTAACTTCTCTGAAATGCCACACTAAATGTGCATCAGGCACTCTTTCTTCTCTTTTTTGGCAGGCTTACTGATTCATCCTCTCTCCCTTTGTGCACCCCTTCTAGTTCTTTTGGCTCTGTTCTCCCTCCTGCGCACCATTGCTGCAGTGGTCTGTCTGAAGGCCTGCTCCATTTCTGATTTCTGTCTGTCTAGTCTCTGATCTTAAGCTGAAGGCTTTAACGAAATGAGGCCAATTGAGTTTCAATTCAGCAAATGCACAGGATGAATTGAATTTATAGAATGTTCAGGGAGTTATACAGGGCAGCTTTTGACTGCTGAACGCTACATAGCATCTGTGTTTTGGCTCCTGCTCCACTTCTCCTAGTCTGTCTCTTACTGAGGCCTGTGAAAAACTGTGGGATAGCTCCCACTGGTTGTAATTAATCAGTCAATTAAGTGTTTAGAACAAATCACTGAATCACTGACATGGAGGCTTTTAGAGAGAATGAGAAATATTATGCTTGTAAACCAGCCCCCTTTCAACAATTTTAGTGTGTCATGTGCTCATGTTATAAAGCCACATATGTTCATACCCATTTTCCTCTAATGGACTCTGCAGGGTAACCTTGCATGCTTGGAATTCCAGTGAATGACCGCTAGGGGGGGTTTACCTGCTCTTCCCTGTATGGGGCAGAAGACTGGTTGAATCTTTTAGAAGAGATTTTTATGAGTTAAAGGGAACACTAAATGTGGACCTGATAAAGCAGAAATATGAACATTTTTGTGGTCAAGGATTGGAATGTCATCTGTGAGAGCAAGACACGGATCTTGAAATGGAATTTTTTTTGTAGGTTGGGATGATATACTGTTATCATGATAAGCTTTCCAACCATAATGTGAGCAGCATCAGTAATAAAAAGAGCACTAACATTAGCATTTTTCATTAAAAATAGCTGTCTAAGGTCTGGCTCTGTTTTTGAGAGTATGTGAGTTTGAGAGTGCATAATTGGTCCTGTTTATTTAGATGTAGTGATGTGATGTTCATGAAATATTGAGTAAAAGATGTTTGTTTTTAGCCCATTATTTATTTATTTATTTATTTATATATATATATATATATATATATATATATATATATATATATATGTGTGTGTGTGTGTGTGTGTGTGTGTGTGTGTGTGTGTGTGTGTGTATATATGTATATATATTGTGTGTATACATGTAAAAGAAGCAGGAGGCGATTTCATTCATTAGAAGTGAACCGATTGCATTCGCTACTAGTGCGGTTATCGAATGTCATGCGATTGATGGCAGTACCATGTAGCTGTCCATTCGAAACTTTCAACATGTTTTTTGCTTTTATATACAAACTACATGCCATTAGAAGCATGTACAGAACACTCAAATTACATTCTGCTTTGCTGCTGTGCCGCATCTGTTCTAATGTAAAGCAAACTTGCTTTGGCCTAATTAATCAGTGATCAGAGTGCAGAGCAGGCTATCCTAGTAAACAGCAGCATGAATCATAAGTAATTTGAATATGACTTACAGTATACATAATGATTATGTATGAATGTGTTCTTACTGAAGGTTGTAGCTGAATAGATTCAATCTAAATATTGAATGCATAAGTGATGTCATTGCTTTATTATTTTCTGTTCCGCATTAAAGCTGGGACATATGACCGTATTAAATGCTATTGTGATAAATTAAAGCTATGCTTTTCTGAGCATAACGTGAATATTTTCAGTGCTTAAACTCTTCCCAACATCACTTAGTCCTGTTTAATTGGATTTATGTCAGCACACTATGTATGCATTTTTGATGGCGTTTTTATTTATTTATTTATTTATTTATTTATTAAATATGGCACTACTAAATAAATATCAAGACATTGTATAGCGTGAAAACTTCTGTCATGTTCAGTGCGATCCCTGTTAGCTGATGAGGTAAATGCATGTTCTTCAGGTTGACTAGTGAAATGAATTTTAAATAAAAGTACATACCTTTCTGCTGCAGCTGGGACCTGAGACATACCAAAAACCTCAGTTGTTTGTTCTAGCAGTCTCTGTATGAATCAGTCCTCGTATTGTTCACCATATCGTTCTAATTAAGTGTCTCTCAGTCTTCCACCCGGGTAGCCCCTTAATCTCTTTCCCTGCCTTTCTGTTTCACTCTCTCTTTCTCTCACACATGCTCAAATGTTGCACTTTGACCCTGACTCTCTGGAATGATAGGCATCCATCTGTAGTTGCGCTACATGCTTATTTATAAAGTCAGGGAGTGAGAGAGAAAGGGTGGGAGGGAGGGTCAGCGTAAAGGAAAGGGGTGGGGAGTAGCAGAGGGAGGAGTGGAAGCGCCAGGAGAGAGGAAGGGAGGTAATGTTGGTGAGAGAGTCACTGAAAGAGAGTGAGAGCCGTAAAGATCAGTGGACAGAGAGAGAGAGAGGGAGCGTGAGAAGACGAAGGAAGCTGGCACCAAAGAGGCCCTTTAACTGGAGATCCAGGGCAAGCCAGAGTGGAGCAGGTGGGCCTGTTGTTGTCCAGTAAGGAGGGCAGTACAGCATACTTAGGCCCTTTAGGGCCACGAGCATGGGACAGAGCCTTTCTCTGGAGACTGCATCTCAGGACTCCAGCACACACACCGGTGAGTCACATGCGCTTAGTCGCTGGGGTAATAAAACCTTGTATGTCTAAAATGGTAACTTTTAAAGGAGAAAGAGGAAGCACCTGTAATGTATGCTAACATAAGATTTTTGCTGCTGTTGTAAGAAAATCTTAAATAAAAGAAACGCTTCAGTTGTGTTTCAGTGAAAGAAAATGTCTTTAACGTCTGTAAATGTAAAAATTGCACTTGAAAGGTGTGCTTTTCAAATTTTCTATTGCTGTGTTAGTTGTGACATTTCCTACAATGAAAGAACAGCTGTCATTTAAAAAAATAAATAAAAACAAGGGAAGAAAAATGGCTTTGGAGTGAGGTTTTGATATGACCTCAGTGATGTACACCATGGACTTTATCTGAGGTTATAAGTAGCTGAAACTGCTGCAGGAGTCCATTGTTTTCTGTGTGGAGTAAAGAGAACATGGACTAGGTGAAATCTCTAGTACAAAGACTCTCATTCTGTCTGCATGACAGCAATCAGATGACAGTTCTAAATCTGGATGCATCAGGCTAAATGGAGATTCTACATGCAAAAACACAAGACTATTAACATACGCCAGTGCTGAGGAGGATTGTCTCTTCGTAGTACTTCAGCACTATGCCATTGGACTGGCTCCAATCCTGTTCCTTTAAGCAGTGGTTTACTTTTTTATGAGCTCTTATCTCTGAAGCTTTCAGCCTCTAAAAGTCTGCCCTTCATGGGTGTTTCTAGAATCACCAGATGTTGCTACTTTTCTTTCTTCAGCACTGACAACACTTATTTTGACTCTGAGGAGTATTCATGTCCAAGAATTGTTTGGTGCTGGAGTTCCTGCTATTGTGGTCCTCCAGTCATTTCCAAACAATCTGGGTTTTCTTGTGTTCACTTACATTTTCTTGATTACATGTCAAGGAAACAGATTTGCAATGGTAAAAGCATTCTTTAGTTTTTGTGTTTGTTTGCAGAGACACCGATTTAAATGTTGATTTCATCTTCTTGCTGTTTTTCCTTTTTTCGTGCAGAATGATGACTGAATTAATTAGAGAAGATAATTTCTTTGCTGTGCAGTTTGTGTTGCTATCACAGCTATTTGTATAACTCTGTAAAGTAGAAAGATTCTTCAAATCATTTCCAGTAACCACAGTAACAGTGTTTATATAAACAAGTATGTTTTGGATTCAGATTAATGTTCAGATATTCACTGATATGTTGCATGTGAGGCCTAACTGTCTTGCTTCGATTGTTTTATGTTTGCCAGTAAGGCAGTGAGTGACGCATACATATGACCTAATCTCATGTGTATTTCACAGCGAGTTTCTTTTTGCACTGATGAGAGGCTTGTCTCCCAAAGCAGGATTTCTTGCTTAGCCAGCTAAATGTGGTTCAATCCACCCTCAATTTTTTACAGCTGTTATCTAGCTACCCCTTTGTAACATTTGCAGCAATCGTGAAAAATGCTGCTTTTAGCAGAAAAACGAGAAAAAAAATCCTCATTAATATGAACAGTATACAGCAACTGTATCTCAAAAATTAAAACATTTATTTTTTTGTACAGCAATTAAATCACAAAAAGAAACACTTAACATGGTGGCAAACTTAAGTAACCTGCTCTACTCCTCTCTATGTTTAACTGGCTGTTTGTCATAAATGCACATGCTTGAGGATTAAACCTAGATTGATAAAAAATGTTTTTGGAGTAGACTTCAAACATGTTTTGCTAGTGTTGAAATTTGCTTCTTGCCATTACATCACATCCTCTCCTCCCTGATAGATTGGGATCCTTCTCCTTTACCAACTAAAACATAGTTTGTTTATGGAGAAAAGCCTCAAACCTGAATCCCAATGATCACTGAAGTGTTTTTCCTCAGTCTGGAGGGAGAGAGAGATGTCGTCAGTGGCAAAGACAAAGCACAGCTGAGGGTCTCTTTCTGCAAGCAGGACTCAATCAGGCCCCTAATGCTCCTCAGCCAACTGACCAGCCAAACAGTGCGGCTAGGTTTCGTCTCACAATACAGGACTCTTTGTTTCTTCAGCAGCCTCTCCTCAGACTTTGCCCTCACTATCACTGGATTCGCTTACGGCTACTTTTCTGTAACACAAAATGTCATGTTTCTGGATGCTTTACAAAACACTTATCAGTGACTACAACAATGCATTACAGTGGAGCTAAGCAATGAAGATGACCACTTATGTAGCCTTGGCCTTCAGTTATTGTTTTTCTCGGGGAAACTTTGCTGAGTTGTTGAATAGACTAATGGTTTAAGTAGCAGCACTACTGGGCATGTGATGGTGTTTAACATCACACTTGCACACTAGCAGTGTGTCCTGAGTGGGCCAGGCAGTGTTGCTGGTTAGGGGAGGGGTTGTTGAGCGCAATCACGAGAGCGAAGAGGAGAGGGAGGGTGGTTTTCCTCATGAGTTCTCCCAGTGGAGCCACTCTTACATAACCATACAAGCTGCTCCAGGCTTCATGCCTGCCTCTAAACCAATGATACAGCTATCTTCTCTCTCCTCCCTTAAATAAACAGCATTCGCACCTGATTCTTTCTGCCCTGGGGCTGTGTATGCGCATGGCCCCCGCACTTTTTTCGTTTTGATTTACACGTTAGGGCTCCACAATACAGACTTCATACCATTTTGCAATTATATTGCAGCATATGGTACTTGTGATATGCCTTCTACTTTACCAAAGGCACAACACTTTTAGGTAAACATTTGATGTGGCAAGATAATGACTGGCCTATGTTATTTCATCCATTAGGGGCACTGGGGCTTTGCCCTACCTGTAACCATACAGAAAATTATAATATAATATAATATATTATCTAGGTCAACAGTCATGGCACACTGTAAGGGGTCTGATTCCAAACATTTGATAAGATTCAATGTACTTCTCAGATTAGACAGTCGACAATACAGAAATATACAGGGTGCTAGAGAACACCTTTTGACCAATTAAGTGGCTGTCATTGTTTTTTGAGACTTTTTCCATGCATGTCATTACATGCGTTTTCCTATGAGTTTCGGGTAATTCCAAGAGCAAAGTCTGCGCAAACCTGCAAATGAAATGGCCTCTCTGGCAGACTTGGACAGCCCTGCGGCCCTTTGGGCTTTCTCAGTGACATGCACATTAGGTCTGCATGTCTGCAGATCTGGACAAGAGTGGAGATTTAGACTGGGCAGTTAAGTTGTTAACTGAAGCGTAGTTACTTTGAAGTTGTGGATGATCACAGGCAAAAAGCACCAAGAGCAATGGAAGAGCGGTGCTTAATAGGACAAGGAAGAAGGGTCCAATATGAGCTTTGGCCTTTGTCTGATGAATAATGATTTGCCCCATCTGCCATCCCCATAGTGATGTGACTCCACACTGCTGGTTTTAACCAAAATGATTTATCAAATGGCATAAATGTTGTGATTCATCTAAACGCCCAATGAACCACACAAGCTTTGATGTTGGTCAGGATGCTCAAATCACACAATGAAATATTCAGTGATTGGATAAAAGCTCATTTGCATATTGCAGGTTTATGTGGTGCCAGCATTGAGAATTGTGATATTGAAATAATATGGACAGACAGGGACCTCGCTGCTAGAGAGTTGCTTTGTAGTTTGCTGTGCTGGTTTAAGCCATTGCTGTCTTTTTCATAGCGAATTCTATGATGTGTCTCACTGTATATAGTACACAAGACCCCATATAGAATAGAAGAGGAGGAGGCTTTCAGTAAGCGGTGTGGTGGCCTGCACCAAGTTGTAGATAATTATGGCCAACTCTGTCTCTCTGTAGAAGACAGAGGAATTCTGTTTTGCCTGTGTGATGGCTGGCTGTGACTTTCAAGATGATCATGGTTCATGCTGGGAATAGTCTGGCTTGTTTGGGTGTTATTGGGTATGGCTCAATTTAAAGCTTGATTACTGCTGAAATGGGACCTAAAATCACATGTATCCTTATTTTTAAATTGTTTTCAATGTAGTATAGATAAGCTGGTTATGAGTCTACTTAGACCCAAATGTCCTGCGTGTGTATTTCTTTCTTTGTGGCAGTGTTGGGGCTTTTGTCTTAAGTTGCACCAGTATGGGAAATGAGGACCAATGCTGATAATGGCCCTCGTTTTTCTCTGCTGATACATAAACATGTATAAACTATAAATTGGTACTATACCCGGTACTAAATCTGGATTAGCATCGCAGAGAAATATAACTTTTATTTGTATAGGGTTATAAATTAAATTAAGTGAATAAAATAGAGATTTTTAGCACAGTACCCCAGGTTCACCTAAACATTCTTCTCTTATGTAGTATAACAAATACATCTTCAAACATTGGTTTGAAATATCTGTCAAATCTCAACATCAATCAGATGCTGTTATTTTATTATCTGCTGTTACAGATATGATTCTGATATTTCAGTGCTATAATGGCAAATATACACATGACATGCACTAACTGCAGTCCACTGAATCAGGATAACTTACTCAATGACTGTGTTATTTTTACACATCTGTTCTAATATGTTTTTCACTTCACACTCATGCGCTTAGTGGGTATGATTCCTCTCTGTCAACCCCCTCCCTCCCCCCACCTCGCTCAGGATCAGGGTGGAGTACAGTTTCCTCCCTCTGTTTCCCAGGCTTCACCCCCTCCTCTCCTGCTGCTGTGCCTTATCCAGTCAGTTTCTCTGCCGTTCACACAGCCCTAGCCCTAGTACAGGATGTGAAGTCTGCTCATGCCTCAGTCAAACGAGCATTTTCATCAACACAGTGTGCCGACTGCAATTGTCTCTTCCAGATCTGCTTTCTCCTGTTCTGTCAGCCCAGAGCTGTGCGCAATGCTGGGTCTATTAAGGTCCAGCATCCGCAAACGATGAGCTCAGCAAGCTCAAACTCCGCTGCCTGGCTGGTTAAAGTCTTCAGGACTACACCGTTTGGCTTTTCTTTCTCCAGAGGCCAGAGGACTGGGACTCATGTACTGTCGCATTCTCTATTCCTGCTGATGGATGGCTGCTCGGTGGCTAGTTTCTCAGCTCTGTCCTCAGCTCAGATTTGGATGGCTGCCTGTGTGGAGCTGGTGTACTGTTTGTATCCTGTGTGTGTGATGGGCTTGTCGGAACTGTGGCTTTAGTGATGAGACTTTCTGTTCTAAGTTTCTTATTCATGCATGTCTTGAGTAGGTTGCTTGATTAACTTAGTTGCTCGATTAGGAAAAAAATCCATGATATAGTATTTAGCTTCTCAGTGACTTGGCAATTAATAATTAGTATGGTGATAATGCCTGTTTTAGATTCTTGAAAGACTTTTAATATACTATTTATACTATTTATGTGAATTTACTTTTGTTGGGTAGTTCTTTTGTAAAGTCCCTTTACAAAGTCTTCCTAGTCTATTTTTTTCCATTACAGTATTTTAAATTCTTTGTAAGGCTGTATTGTTCAGTCTGTTTTTTATTGTTTGATCATACTGAATTACCTGCGTAATCAGTAGTGACAGCCCTAATCTTGAGCATGAGATTTCTATTCCTCACAAAGACAAGAATATGGAGCTTCAGATTTCTTAAATTATGCCTGCAATGCCAGAATGTTTTTTTTTTTTTTTTTTTTTTTGGAACTAGAAGATTATAGTAGGTCTTGCCACAGGGATCCGGCTGGCTTTTTGGAAATTTTCTCACACCTCTGCAGTTTCTTCTAGACTCTCCCATTCAGGGGGTGTACAGTAGGGGAGTGGGGGCCATGTTGAGGACACCTCAGCTCCCCATGGCCTGCTGCCTCCATACCCGTCGTCATGGCAGCTGGAGCCCAGGTAGCACTACTCTCCCACTCACTGTATTGTAGCCTCTGCTCTGTAGTCAGGGCGGGGGCTGCCTTGCTGATTCAGACTGCTGTTAAACCAGGCAATGTGTGTCTGAGCTCATACTTGACTTGTCTCTGATTTCTTTTCTTGATCTCCAGAAACAGGAAGTGCAGAGAGCAGCAATTCTAATTTCCAGCTGTAGGTCTCTTTACAGGAAGTAGAGAGGGCAGCAGGTCTAATATCAGTCATTAGGAGTGAGTGTATGGCCCTGAGGGGTTTCCTGAAAATAACAGGAAATCTACTGGCAGATATCATGGTTACTTGATTTAAAAAAAAAAAAAAAAAAAAGTTACCTTCTTGATGAATTTGTTAATCAATTAATTCATTAAACATATTAAGCAATATTAATAAGGCAAATTATACTGTTGCAGTGTTAGGTAGATTGTGATAAATGGCATTATCACTTTAAAGGGCCCATTTTATTGTACTTTTCTACCCATTTTAAGGATGGGTGATATGATGTTATCATTACCATGATAAATTGTCACACATCATGGATAGCGACAGAGGTGGACGAAGTACACAAATCATGTACTTGAGTTGACCCAAGGTAAAATGTTACTCCAGTAACAGTAGAAGTCCTTACTCTAGACCTCAACTTGAGTAAAAGTACAAAAGTATTTGCTTTCAAATGTACTTAAGTATTGAAAGTAAAAGTACTAAAAGATAAATTATGACTCTAAAGTCCTGTTATCATTTTTGTAACTCGCTTCATGAACTCATTTTAGGTGAAAATACTCCAGTGTCTCTCTTGGTAAACCAGTCTTTTAATAGAACGTCATTAATTAGTGATGCTGACGTTTATTAAAATGATCATGAGCACAAAACACTGAAGGCAAACAGTTTCCATCAGGGAGAACCGAGTGGCTCTGAAATGAATTTTACAAACAAGCAAAGTTTCAGTTTAAGATTACTTTGTAAATTAGTTACAAGCTGAATAAAAACTTGCTTTAAACTCAGGATCACAAATAAGTTTACTTTACTATATTGATCTGTAGGTCTCTGATCATAAACATAAACTAACCCAAACTAATTTACTATAAAATGAAAGTGTTTAGTCTGAATTCAGAAAAAAAGAAACATGCCAGTCAAACTACATATGTAAATATTTCTATATTGTGGTCTATTTACACAAAGTTAGGTTAGTTCATCATTTAGGTGACGTATGTGCTCCCAAATTTTTATGCTGCTGCACTGACGTTAAACTGTGTGCTGCACTGGGTTGGTATGACCAACAGGTCAAAACAAGCTCAGAACAAAGTGACCACTGTGCCCTGATTGGTGTTCTTGCTTTGCACTTCTTTTGTTTTGACATGTTACATTTTTATACACACAAAAACCAAAAGGAACGACAGATTTCTCAAAGTGTAGTGGAGTAAAAAGTAAGATATTTGACTTTGACTTTGAAATGTAGTGGATTGAAAGTAAAAAGTCGACCAAAATGGAAATACTTAAGTAAAGTACAGATACACGACAAACCTACTTAAATACAGTAACTAATTACATTTACTTAGTTACTGTCCACCACTGGATAGCGACAGTACTTAAAGAGAACTGGCTAACTACAGTTCATTTCAAAGTGAGCAAAATTGGATTTAGTGAAGTGTAGTTTGTGTAGGTGTAGGTTTGTTTTATATGTAGCACTACAGGTTCTAATTTCAAATTTCATTTTCAGTCAGAATTCAATCTTTTCTTTGCATGTTTAAGGTTTATATATGTTAAGTGAATGAGCGGAGCTAAAGTGTTGTAGGCTAAGTGGGTAATGTATCTTTGTTTTTGTGACATCACAAAAACAGTGTATTCAGAACAGGCTGTTTTTGCAGCTTAGTTTCCAAATGGACAATATGGACTGAAAATGAACGTTAGGTTTTGAAACTTTCTTTAGGTAATGTTTTGATACTATGTGAAACTCTCTTCTATTTATAAAAAAAAGATGGATGATATATGGGCCTTTCAGTATAAGAAGAAATCAACATGTTGCTCGCCTCTCTAATCCCACTGCAGCTGTGTCAGGTGGGACCAGGTCGGGTATTGGCCTGCTTAGAGAGACTGTGTTGTCTGTTGTGGGTCAGCAGAGCAGCTGGCTGCTGGGCTGGAATTTGCCTGGCATGTTATGGGAACTTCTTTGCAGAGAAGCGGCGCTGTCGACAGGACATCCTGTGTTTGCTACGCTGCATGTTAAGCTACTGACAGTGCTAATGCTAAATAATATGCTAAAAAAATATTTTGTTTCATCAGGAAGAGCTGAATCAGATATGGAAAAACTACAATGTTATCAGAGGCAAGATTAAGAATGCACTGTCTGATGTAAAGAAGCCAGACTGCTGAATTGCATTTGAAATGGAGATTTGTGTGAATTGTATAAGTCTGTCTCGGACACAAAGGTGCTGACATGGCTGTGAAGCTAATATTTGGCCTAGGAGTACTTTATCACCGTGATTTGTGGTGTAATAAATGCCTTTTTTTGCAAATAGTTTGTCATTTTTGCTGTGAGGGCATTGAACTTACATGTTAATTCTTACTTCTATTCATTGCTACTCTGGATGATTATTAAATTTAAATTTTATGTTTAGTTGGCTAAACATCAGTACTGTTCTGTAGTTGTTCTGTGGTTGCTATTAACCCTTTTAGGTGCCCAATGACTTGTTTTGAATGTCTATGACTAGGTGCCCAATGACTGTCTTGAAATGGCTTTACTTACTTTAATTATTTCACTTGTAGCTCATTGAAATAAGAGGAGAAATGTCTTAACATGTCTTAAGAACCTATGAACACACTCATAACACATTGTTATGTATTCATAAGGCATCATAAGCATTACAAGCCTCAAATGTCGTATTTTAAACTAGTGGTGCTATCGGTAGTGTTTAACCCAAAGTCGGGAAACTCAATGTACATCACTGTTGGCTTGCTGCTAGCTTAACACTGCATCCCCAATAACTGCTAGCAGAAATTAGCATTATTGTGTTGCAGTGAAGTAATGTTAGAACCAGTGAGGGAAAAAAATCACAATGATGGCACTCTACTGACTTTCCTTTCACTCTCAATGTGTTCATTGCACAGTACCGTCATGCTCAGTGTGATGTCAGAGGATGTTTCAGGGGAGAGGACTAATGGGTACTTAGTTTGCTGTGATGTAATGTAACTTTTAAAGGGAGGGTGGTGCTTAAAAAGCATTGTAGTAACATTATGGTAATAACTCTAGGCTGGATGGCTTGTTTGGGGCTGGCAAGTGAATAACTCTAACAACACCTGTGATGAGAATTAAAGTACTGGAAATACCATGGCTTTAATAAACTTACTTGTCTCACTTTGCATTACATTTCTATTGTATTTAAAACCATGTTTATAATGCCTTATGAATGCATTATAATATGTTATGAATGTGTTTATAGGTGCTCATGGACATGGTATTCATAGAAATATTTTCATAAGTTATATGACAGTTATATTAAAGTCTTGTTTTTGTGGAAAGACCAGGTCAAAACAGAATGCAAATATTGTTCCTTAGATAACTATGTAACTAATAATGTAACTTAAGTAATTATGGTAATGTCTGGTCCAATTATGTGTTTAAAAACACAATATCCAGTGTTGGCTGATTGGTACATCAGAACATCAGCTGGTGAGTGGTTGTGAACCCATTGGCAGTCTTGTCTTTAGAGGAATGCAAGCCGTTCATGAAGTGTGGCAGCCGCTGGCTGAGGGACGACTGAGGCTCTGTGCAGGGGTCTGTTTGCCTTCAGCTTTATCTGCCAGGAAACACAGTGCTGAAGAGTTTAAAGCAACAGTCATTCTTATGAGCCTTAGCTACTCTGTATTTAAAACGCAGTGAATCTGCACATCACGTGTTGTTTCAATGTGTGTAGGGAAGATCACGTTTACATTGGTGAGTACAGCTGCTCATTAGTCATTCATGTGTCTGAAGACGTTTGTCTTATTGTGTGTGACTGAGATGTGCAGTCTTCCATGATGTGAGCACGTTTTACAGAATTGGTTTAAATGCATTCTTACAACTCCAGTTAGAACCATTGATCTACAATACTCCGTTCCATTTAACCAAAAGCCCTGCCTGTTTTTGTCATCCAGGCCTTAACTCTGCTCCCCCACTTTCCTTCCAGATGATGAAGGCGACCACCAGCACAATACCACAGGGAGTGAGGGCGGCAATACAGGGGAAGGCACTCCCCCACCCAAGCGCAAGGGCAAGTTCTCTACCCTGGGCAAGATTTTCAAACCCTGGAAATGGAGGAAGAAGAAAAGCAGTGAGAAGTTTAAGGAAACATCAGAAGGTGTTTATTTTATTTATTTATTTATTTTTGCCATATGACAGCCTACGTTTCTTTAAAGTTATGAAAGCTAAATTGTTCATATAACTTGACCTTGTCTGACTTTGCCTACTGATTAACCTATGGTGATTCTATATCATTGAGTTAGAATTGTGAGAAAAGGTTTGTGAACCATTTGGAATTATCTGGAGTTTTGCCTGAATGGCTCCTAGGCTGGAGCCAGTTGACAGTTGTCAGGAATCCCTTTTAGGTTTCATCCACTGTAATACAGGTTGGGTGATATAGATATCAGAAAATGAGCTGTACATGGCTTTAAAAAGCACAAAAATAAGTCATATTTGTCTCGTAAGATGTTCTGCACTTTTGTTTTGTAGTCCATGCCCAGCCTAAAAAACAATAATGGGCCTCAGTAACATTCGTCCATAAACTAACTTAACACAGCATTTATCATTTAAAAGTAATTTTGGACCGTTAAAGAGTGATTTTGTTAAACTTGTAATAAGAAGTACCAAACCATGTCAGGAACACACTTTCACCAGCACGCTTCTCTGAGACATTACCTCACTACCTCACAAGTGAATGTGTCTGCTCACAATGTAGGTTGAGGTTAGGAGCAGCCGCTCAATCAATATTTGCTGCAGCTTTCTCAGCAAATACTGAAAACACCCTCAGACGTTGTTCATGTGGCATGTATACACAGACATTCCCCAGAAGTTGTTGGGGTGAAGTTGGTGTTGGTAAGCAGTGCTGTGTTTTTTCCCAAACAATCCCTTAAACTGTTATGGTTTGTATGGTTTACGAACTTTTCCTCACAACTATAATCTCAGTAGTAGCTCAAAGTTTGTAGTTAGATGGTCATGTGCTAAATTTTCCCCACAGTTCTGGAAAGAAAGATGTCGATGAGAAGGCCAAGACAGGAGCTGATAGAGCAGGGAGTGCTAAAAGAGCTTCCTGAGAATGGTAGGAAAGCCTGTGTGCTGTCTGCTCTGTATATGTATTTGTTCTCTATGCTTTGTGCATGTTAAGTGATTCATGTAGATGAACAAAATGTATATGTGATGTCCCTTGATGTGAGTTACATCCTATACATCCGTTCACCTGCTGTCCAGCAATGTCCTCCAAACATACTCTGTAGTAAGGTTATAACAATCACAGCTCTCCCTATACACTCACTAGCCTGGAGGGTAGGAGATAAATTCAGCAGATTTTGAGACGAATGAAGGAAGAAAATTCAATTTGGTGCTTTTTTGACAATTTAACTTCATATTTTGAGAGGAAAATGACATGCCGTTTTTCTTGACTTGTGAAAAGTGGAGCAAATTGTGCCCTGCAGCAAAAAGCTTTGAAAGTCATGCACTGTGTGCTGTGGAGGCCCATTTTTCTGAGAGGTGTTCTGAAACATGCAAACCAGCTCTTGTTCACTGCCTCTGGCTGATTTGTAGCTTCAAAAGCCTTCTCCACTTTTCTCTAACCTGATTTTAAAAGAACAGTCTTGATATCTATCTGAAGTCTTTTTGAAGCCCTCCATGATATGTATGTATATATGTATAGTGATGATATTGCAAGATGCAACTGTTAATTAATCCTGGATGTTCTTTGAAAAGTTCATCATCTTTACCTTTTATATGTGTGTATCTTTGTATTCTTCATTTGTTGTGACAGAAGTAGATGAAGCTCATGGCCCAAAGCTACCCTATGTGAAAAATGGCCACACTCTGCCTGTAGGAGGCAGCAGCGGAAGTGGGAGTCGAGGGCTTGAGCCCATTCGGTCCCGGGCTGAGCCAGACCTCAGAGTAAACCAGGCCTGGCTGCCCCAGATTGAGGAGCGCAGGGGTCGTGTCCCCTCTGACGGCGAGCGTCGTGGCATGTTGGGCATTCGACCCACCAGCCATGATGAGGCTAGGAGAGGTGGCCGATCTGGCGGGGAGGAATGGAAAACCAACCTGGCTTGGCAGATGGACGAGAACCGCCGTGGAGGCAGAGCAGACGAGAAAAGACCTGGCCTGATCAAAGCCCCATCTGAGGACTGCCGAAGGACACGCCCCGAACCAGAGTGGAAACCCACCCTCCCCCGCCACTCTTCAACTGAGGAGGGCAGAGGAAGACGAGGTGAGTCGGCTGATTTTATAGAATGTCATTTAATTAATTTACTACATCTGATATCAGCTAACAAACTCGCAAATTGCTTATTTGTATCTAACAGTATGAGGTGAAATCTAATGCAACTGAAGATTGCTTTCTGTTAAAGCATTAGCATAATTTTGTTAATCTGCTTCTGGCATCTTGTATGTGGTAAACTTCAGAATAGGGAAAGAACTGATCTCTGCAGCCTTTGGCCCCACTCACCTGCAGTTGCACACGTTTTCTTCAGCGCTTCCTCCTCCTCTCCTGGCCTTGCTGGAGAGGAGGGCAGCTGTGCTCCCCTGGGTCCTGCTCCAGCTAAGATTCTTATTTAGGAACAGGGGAGGGACAGCGCAGCTTTATTCTCTTTCCCTCCTAATTAACACGCTGCTGTCGATTCAACTTAAACCTCTTTAGAACAAGCACTTTCCTTTTAGCCACAAACCTCCATTGGGCATAAATTCACTGCTCCACCAGGACTAATTATCCATTATGAGTTTAAATAGTTGTCAGTACTTCAATATTGACCTTAGCTATTAATCAAGGAAAGCAAGGGCTGGTAAAAGAGTTTAAATTTTGTTTCATTTCATCTCCTCTCTTGCCTGTGGCTGGCTCTCTTCTTTACTGTTCTGACCCACTCCCTTCTGCTGTCTGTGTCTTGGTGTGATAAAGCAGCTGTAAATAACCCTGAGCTTAAAACATCAGCTTTGAAGAATGGAGAAGGACTAAGGGGGAGGGGGCGAGGGATAGAGACAGAGGGAGGTAATTATGGCAGCCTGTTTATCTCCCGTGGCGGCTGATGAGCTGATTAAGAAAAGCACACAGACGAGCGGCATGGGAATGATAACACAACTCAGCAACACAGCTTAAACATCCTCTCAGGATGGATGAGAAGAGCTTAGATTTTTGTGTTTGATGCTGATGACTGTGACTTTGATTTCATCATTAAGGAAATTCTTTATTGGTTATCACGTCACTGAAATTCAAGATGAATAACTTCCAGGGTAAACACTAAAAACTACACATGTAAAAATGCATCAGTGCATCATGATACATATATCTGGAGTTGACAAATCATCTGTATCAAACACATTGATGCTCACTTTATCAAATTTCACAATGGGTTGATTTGATTTCACTTTAAAAAAAAAAAAAACCACTGACCAGACAAATATGACTTGAGCATTGATTCTTTCAGTATCTGTATACACAATAAACAGACACCAGGAGACCAAGACACCAGATATTTGTGCTTCTACAGTATCTCACAAAAGTGAATACACCCCTCACATTTCTGCAAATATTTTATTATATCTTTTCATGGGACAACACTGTAGAAATTAAACATGGATCTAACTTAAAGTAGTCAGTGTTGAGCTTGTATAGCAGTATAGATTTACTGTCCTCTGAAAATAACTCAACGCACAGTCATTAATGTCTAAATAGCTGGCAACACAAGTGAGCACACCTCCCAGTAAACATGTTCAAATTGTGCCCAATTGTGTCATTGTCTCTTCCTGATGTCATGTGACTCGTTAGAGTTACAAGCTTCCAGGTGTGAATGGGGAGCAGGGCTGTTAAATTCTGTGTTTTGAGTATGGATATTCAACATGGCATCTCATGGCAAAGAACTCTCTGAGGATGTGAGAAATAGAATTGTTGCTCTCCACAAAGATATGACCTAGGCTGTAAGAAGATTGCACCCTGAAATTGAGCTATAGCACGATGTCCAAGGTCATATAGTGGTTTTCCAGAACAGGTTCCACTCCAGACAGGCCTCACCAGGGTTGACCAAAGAAGTTGAATCCACGTGTTCAGCGTCATATCCAGGTGTTGGCTTCAGAAAATAGATGCATGAGTGTTGCCAGCATTGCTGCAGAGGGTGAAGAAGTGGGAGGTCAGGCTGTCAGTACTCAGACCATACACCACGCGGTGCATCAATTTGGTCTGCATGGCTGTCATCCCAGAAGGAAGCCACTTCTGAAGCCCGGAAACAGTTTGCTGAAGATGACCAGTCAAAGATTCTGGATTACTGGAACCATGTCCTATGGTCTGACGAGACCAAGATAAGCTTGTTTGGCTCAGATGGTCTCCAACATGTGTGGTGGCGCCCTGGAGCTGAGTGAGTGCTGCCGGCACTGGGGAGCTGCAGTTCATTGAGGGGAAACATGAATTCCAGCATGTACTGTGACATTCTGAAGCAGAGCATGGTCCCCTCCCTTTGGAAACAGCACCACGCAGACGTTTTCCAACTCGATAACAATCCCAAACACACCTCCAAGATGACAACTGTCTTGCTGAAGGTAAAGGTGATGGACTGGCCAAGTATGTCTCCAGACCTAAACCCTGGACCTAAAGTACCTGTGGGACATCCTCAAGTGGACGGAGGAGCGCAAGGTGTCTTAACATCCTCCAGCTCCGTGATGTCATCAAGGAGGAGTGGAAGAGGATTCCAGTAGCAACCTGGGCAATTCTGGTGAATTCCATGCCCAAGAGGGTTAAGGCAGTGCTAGATAATAATGGTGATCACACAAAATATTGACACTTTGTGCACAATTCGGACATGTTCACTGTGAGGTGTACTCACTTGTGTTGCCAGCTATTTAGACATTAATGGATAGTAAATCTATACTGCTGTACAAGCTGTACATTGACTAGTTTAAGTTATATCCAAGTTTAATTTCTACAGTGTAGTTCCATGAAAAAATATAATAAAATATTTGCAGAAATGTGAGGGGTGTACTCACTTTTGTGAAATACTGTAGAAGCACAAAAATGTGTCTTGGTCTCCTGGTGTCTGTTTATTGTGTATACAGATGCTGAAAGAATCAATGCTCAAGTCATATTTGTCTGGTCAGTGGTTTTTTTTTTTTTTTTTTTGAAGTGAAATCAAATAAAACCATTGTGAAATTTCCAAAATATATCATTATAATTGGGAAATAAATTGCTGTTGTGATGTTCAAAATTTGTTATTTTTTTAGTTTATATTATATATTGTATATAAATGTCAGTATTGTCTTCTAACCCTAAACCTAACTAGATAAAAGGCCCATGTAAGCACATAGCAGCTTCTCTTGGCTAAGCAAAATGGTGCTAAATGTTGTTTCATGCCCAGATTTTGCAAGTAGTTTGTCTTATACGTGTGTCCTGTACACTGTTGCTTACGTCTGAGACTCCCAGACACAGAGTTTGTTGAATATTTTAAGTCATTCTTACAAGTAGCAGCTGAGAAGCAGCTTAATGCAAGGAACAGGTCCAGAGACTGTGACATCGCCTGATACAGCCAAAGGAGAGAGGTAGTGATGCAGGCAGTGTGAGAGGAAACCAATACATGGCTGAATGTGTTTATATGTGTGCTTGCCATCAGACTGGACGACAGACTGTAACTGAGTACACAGTGGCAAAACTGGAAAGCCTTAACATGCTTTTTAAGTTGTACCAGAGCTTATTTGTGGCATATCAGTATAAAAGTTGACAAATTCATGAATTTGTATTGGTATATTGCTCTCAATTACTGCAATATTTAAGCCCTCAGATTCTGTCATGGTGTTTGTGTTTTCACAGAATCAGACAGCAGTCATTATGTTCCGGACTCAGAAGCTTTGAGGGACACTCTGCGAGAACCGTTGCCTCCCAAGCAGTCTGTTATGCCGCCCAAGTGGCTGATGAGCTCCACTCCAGAGCCTGGCATGGAGGGCTCCCCCCGCACGCCCGCCCACAGCCCCGCCACCTCTTTCTCTTCTTCTTCCGCTTCCTCCAGCTCTCCCCCATCTTCAGCAACCAGTGCAGCTGGCAAGCCCCTACGGACTGCTTCGTCTGCTGGGGCTAACACGCAGGCGTCCAGCGGAGCACTCTACACTCCCTCCTCTGTACATTCATCCTCCTCTGTGGGCACGGCCCCAACCCAGCCGGTCAAGCAGCCCCCACTGCCTCCACCCAAGCCAGTGAACCGCACCACCAACCCTGCA
Source organism: Pygocentrus nattereri (assembly GCF_015220715.1). Taxonomy (NCBI): domain Eukaryota; kingdom Metazoa; phylum Chordata; class Actinopteri; order Characiformes; family Serrasalmidae; genus Pygocentrus; species Pygocentrus nattereri. The sequence continues at coordinate 24,130,757 of NC_051213.1, forward strand.
ATGCTGGGTGAGTGCTTGCTGCTTTCTGGAGTGACCCTCAAAAGGCGTAGATCAGATTTTGTGCATACTGCATTACGGCTTGTTAGGTAGAGCCTTCAAAGGAAATGTTCTCAGTAGAAGCCACAGACCTCAATAGACTCTATACATATCCCCATCCTGGCGTTCCAGGCTTTTCAAGTGTGATAGGGCATCTTTAATGAGATGAGTCTCAAGCACATCTCTTCCCTGGCATCCCTCTGTTCTAGTGCAGCATTTTCTCTAATGACTGTGGGCTTGGCAGGAAGCTTTTTACTGCAGTGCTGCAGTGTTTTTGTTGCTGTTTGGTGTTTTCTTCCACTATGGAGGTGCTGTACATATTTGAGCCACAAGTCCAGTTTGTAATCTAAGTTGTGGCACATGTACGTCAAAATACTCAGAGTTCCATGTGCAAATTATATGTAATGTCTAGTTTGTTTGTGATGGAACTGCCTAAATGATCATGTCATAATTTAGGCAGGCCTGCTTTTTTGGGGCACTTGCTTAATTCTCATATTTGTCATATTCAGAGCTTAGACTCGGCTTAAAATGTTTGTGTTGTGGCATATATTCATACGGTTAATGATCATCATGATATATGTCGAAATATACACAGTACACAGTTACCAAGTGTACTCACATGCTTGCCGTTCACGTCTTTGAAAAGTTTGTGAACATATATTTTAAAAGATAAAACATGCATCAATCTGCATGCAGAAAGGCTGCATAAATGGCCAAGGTTAAGGAAGTTTCGAGTCTCAGCAAGAGTTCCTGTGATTGTTAATGCTCTTTGATCCAAAAATACAGTGAAAAAGCTGTTTTCATTCACGCTATAATCGTTTTTAGATTTGACACTTGCTACAAATTATCCCCAGGAAAGAAAAGCCATGTTTGACCCAGTTAGAGTCCTTACATAATGCAGTCAACTCTTTCTCCTTTTTTCCTGAGGAACACAATAACTGGATAATTAACCTCTTCCAGGTGTCCTGCTATGAAAGGATGGAATGAATTACTCCAGACAACCATACTCTTAACCATGTCCAGAAGGGTGGACTATTATGTACATTGAAAGCAACAAACTCTTTGTTCCCAGCAATCATTTAAAGTTTATAGTATGGCTTCAGCGTCTGTTCACTGAGCTTTTATTATGCAGCTTTTCAGTTCCATGAGGGCTGCACAAGTCTGATTAAAAATTGACTAAAGAGATTGTGCCATCTGCTACCAAACCAAATGCAGCCTGCTGAGTGATGACAAGTTGGTACAAAATGATGATACACTATATATTCCTGTCAAGGAATGAAAGTATGCATTGGCTTGGTATTTTCTGGATGCATACAAAACTGCCCTGAACTCATTAAAAAATCAAATGCAGACATTTTTTCTTCTTTATACCAAGCATAGTCGATTGGTCAAGTTTAGTGGTGGTTGAGATCTTATATTTTTGCACTGGAGCAACAAAGCTGATACAATGAAAAATCTGTCATTCAAATTTTTCATTACAGTGGATAGATTTCTGTTGATTTTTATCTACATTGGCCTCATAGCTCTACTACAAAACTCAAGAATCAAACTTTAGACAATGAACATCTTGGGGGATCGACTACATTTGGGGTAGGGAGAAAAATTTGTGAATTTGACCTCTCTGTGAACTATTCACTATATGTTTTTCAAATAATACTTAATTGAAACTTTTGGGAATAATATATTGTTGTGCAACTGATGCCAATCAGAGTGAGAGATTTTACCATTGATGCATGCTTTATTGTGTCTTGCATAGGAGCTGTTCCAGGTGATTGTAAGCTTTGCTGAATATAGAGCAAACATGTCTCCATACTGCCTCCTGCAGGTCACTTTGTGAAGTATTTGAACAGGAGAGCTGTGTAAGCATATTGGACAAGTATAGAGATTTGGACTGCTGGATAACAATGGTCCTGTGTTATCCATTGAGCTTGAGAGGATTTTGAATTTGCTTTTCAACGGAGATTTTACAAGTGACAAGCTCTTGATTAATAATAACACTTATATAAACTAGTATGTGCTTGGCTCCTTCATTGCTGTAAACCTAATTACAGTACAGTGAGCCACCTCCTTAAATTAAATGCTTTGTTTAGTCAAAAGTAACTTAATTCTTCGTTACATTTTACCACTTACGCTACAGTCTTTACACACGGCCCTTTTCAGATTTATGTTAAGGTCTCTGTTGGTCATATGCAAGTGGGTTAGTACCCAGTGGCTGGTGTTTTGACCCCTTCGGGATGGTTTCTTACCCTTGCCAGCCTCCACCCTGCACGGGGGTGACCCCTTTCCCCTCTACTGGTCCTGTTGGAAGCGCGAGGGCGACTATGATGTGTACCTGTCCCTGCCTGTGTACCTGTGCCGGCGGGCAGGAGGCGTGCGCACAGGTAACGCCAAGGCCACGCCTGTCGCCACGGCAGCGCCACCTCGTCTGTCATGTCGTCCGTCTGCTCAGTGTGTGCTGGCATCATCTTCCTCACCTTGGCCACCGCATGCTCTTAGCCTGGCTGAGATGCTGGACAACCATGCAGTGGCTACAGTGCCCCATTTTCCTTTTGGGTCTATTTTTCTTCACCTCTCTCCCTGTTCCTCTATCACTGTTTTGCTCTCTCGTTCTCTCTCGCTCTCTCTTGCTCTCTCTCGCACTCTCTCTCTCTCTCTCTCTCTCTCTCTCTCTCTTTTCTGCTCTCCTGCTAAGCTGCATGTCTATGGCACAAAATTAGCAGTAAGCGCCACAGTGTTAACAGTATGTATTAAATGGCATGCAGCATTGTGAGAAGGCCTGTCGCCCTGTCAGACTTGCCAGCACAGCAGGAGTGCTCCATTTGCTCTGGAGCAGAAGCAGTGAAACAGCAACTGTGACAGCTAATCCACACATCTGCTCCAATGAGATTAGAGCAAACAGCAAATAAGTCTAATCTAATGCATTGCATGCTGAAAGGCCATAGGTCACTCAGATTAGGCTGCATAGGATCTAAAACCTCTGTTTTAAATCTGATTTCAGGTCTGTTTATTTTAATGCAGTGCTCTGCTTGATTGCGATTACTGACACTAAGTTCAGCTGTGCAGATATTTGAAAGAGACGCATGCTGTTACTGTATTAAGGCTAGAATTTCTGGCTGTGGCTTTCTGTGTTGACAACTGTACTGAGGTTATCAGTACATGGAGCATGTTTAGCCTTGTGTCTATGGCAATTGAATGTGAAGTTTCTCCAACCACATGGACATGTACAGTATGTGACAGTTACAGGATTGAGTTTCTATTCTTGTTTTTAAGCATTTCTACTCGTGTTGTATTATACACTGTGTTAGTGTTTTAAAATGTTTATCGTTTTTTTTAAAAATGGCCTTAGTCAGTCTATTTGGGGTTCAGTGTTAGGAGGCTTTGAAAATTAAACTCATGGTTTTAAGATTCAAACAAGGTGAAGTGGCAACCTTGACATGTAATATTGTAATACAGTTGCTAAAGATGGGATGGGTGACAGGTTTTAATGATGTAAAATCAGGATGATTACATTAGGTGTATAAAACACACAATCACATTTTTAAATAAAAAGTATTTGAGTTAATAGCCTACTGTTGTAGCCTCCTCCAAAGCACTTGCCAGGAGACCACACACCAGTAGCAGTGTTAAAGATTTTGTATTTCTTTAAACCAATTTTTGTTTTAAACACTTTAAAAAGGTCAATAAAAAGTTGATCCCCAATATTCAATACATCTAATGAAAGATTCTAATGTGTACTAATGTGTTACTGCTTTTTGAGGTTTATTATTGTTAAAATACCAATAATACAGAAAACCGTACTACTTTTGGTCACTGATATCATTAAAGAAAATTTCCATGCCACCCCATCCCTTTTAACTTTAACATGTAGAAATGAGTGTTAAAAAAAAAAACAGCTGTAAAGCTCTGCTTGATAGCGGCTCATTACCCTCCCTCCTTCTCCAGCTGAATTTGCCCAGATGACGGGAGGCACTAACCTAGTACCAGCCAAACCTTCTCCGCCCATGCCTCCAAAGAGAACCACACCGGTCACAAAACGCAACACTGAGGATTCCAACTTGCCCATCTCATCTCTGCCATCAATGTTGTCACCTGAGGACAGAGCCAACATCCCAGGGGGCTTCCCACTGCCCCCACCTCCACCGTCCCCACCTATACCAACGCACATTCCACCCTCACCTCCCCGAGGCCACACTCACCACCTCCTGCATCAACACTCTTATCCCCATCCTTTGCCCCAACCGCTACCTGTCCATTTTGACCCCCCAAGCCCACTGCAGGAGCCACCTGCCCGTCAAGCCCCAGTGCCCCTACACATCATGATCCAGCGGGCGCTGACCAGCCCTGGACCGGCACTCCCTCACCCGGACGGCTCCCAGCGCGCCCACTCGCTGCTGTTTGAGACACCTCCAGAATACCAGGGAGTCCGCCCTCTGCCCGTCACCATTCAGCCACTTAAAGTGTGAGTGTCCAGCACCACTGTCTTGTGCTATCGCCAGCACAGTTCTAGAAACAAGGCTGCAGAACATTGACATTGGATTCATGTGCTAAAAATGAATAAATAAATGTTACATTTTTTCCTAATGCTAAACCAGGTACATTTTTGTGTGCAGAACAACATTGGGTATCAGCATTTGGTTTGCAGTTTTGTTATTCAGATATTATTTAGCTAATCAAGTAATCACACCTTTGCTTTCTGCCATTTTCTCTCACATCCTCAAAGTGATTTTCCTCTTGTGTGATAAAACAAAATAGTAGTACCGCCCCTTACTGTGTCCTGTAGTGTATTGCGGTCTGTTGAAATGACCACGTACATCATATGAGCATTATAGAGCACCATAGATCAGTTGTGTTTGTTACTTTTGTCCATAAAGGACACAACAACTATTTTAGTTTGTAAACTCACCATTTCAATCAATGTGTTATCTAACTTTTGTTGTTGTGGCTTTTGCTAGGAACACTTTAACATCCATCTCTCTAACATATAATTATTGATTGCATAATTGTTGACTTGCATTAGAATCAAATGTGACTGTTTGCAGTACACTGACTGTCAGCCTTGCCAGTGTAAATTAATGCCTAGTCAATTTACTAGTCAACAAAACCACATATTAAGATTAAATTGAGCCTGTTATTTAATTTGGTGTGATTTCACAGATGAAGTTTTGTGTCCCATTGACTAACTTGTCTGTTTTCCTCTTCTCAGAGGTGAAGATGACTACTCAGATGAGGAGGAAGAAGAAGAAGAGGAGGAAGAAGAGGAGGAGGAAGAGGAAGAGGAGGAAGAAGAGGATGAGGAAGAGGAGGAAGACGAGCCTTCTCCTGAACACCTGCCTCTCCCTCAGACTCAGCCAGAGCTGGAGCCACGCAGCCGCAGGTGTCTGGTGGGAGAACTGAGTGTCAGCATGATCCCGGAGGGACCCGACAGCAGTGAGGGAGAGGAGGGAGAGGAAGACCAGCATGCTGAGGAGAGCGATTCGGACGGGCCTGTGCTCTACAAGGAGGATGAATCGGATGAAGATGAAGAGGATGAGAGTCCTCCAAGTATGTGAACAGTAGGGATGTAAACCTCCGACCTCACAAAGATTTTCTTAGTCTTTAACAGCTATCACAAGATATATATATATATATATATATATATATATATATATATATATATATATATATATATATAATTATTTCTTTAGGTTCAAGGTGGCAGTATTTGCATTATAGTTGTAGACATCGTGTTCCCTGGTTCCTGTCACTAATATTTGAAAGAAATCAGTTGTTGTTTTTTTTCCTACAGTGAAGTTATCATATATTTCTATCATATGATAGAAATTTTGAAAAATCTATGAAATTTCCTGTTACGGTGACCCATCTATGGACGCTGATTGCAGTTCCTGAATACAGTGAACCATGCAGTTTAATGGATTGAAGTTATAATGAACAAAAGCTTTTTTAGTTTAGCTTGTTTTTGCTAGCAGTACCACACTAGCTAGGAAGTAGTAGATTACTTTCAGTGAGTGTTTGGTAAGCGGGTATGAAACCCCACCCCCCCTTACCCAAAACTGAGTGCATGCTTTACTGAATATTATAATTCCTAACATTGCTAAACTAATTACTACTTTCATATCAGTGCACTGTAATGTAATGATGCATTTTACACCACTTGTGAGCAGTGCTTGCTCTAGTTCTGCCACGTGCCAAATAGATCTCTAAGGCATGTGGTGCAGTAGCACTCCAGGGGTGATTTAAGAGTTAATGTGAGTTCACTGAGTACAGGAGGATCCAAAAAAAAAAAGGAATTATTGGACCTGGTGACTTTTTCCATTGATCCATAGCCCAGTTCATATGCTTGCGTGCCCATTGTAGGCACTACAGTAGACAGAGTTTAGCATGGGCATTCTTATCTGTGGCAGCACAGCCCCATACACAGCTGGGTGTGATGCGCTGTGTGTTGTCACATTCAGTTATCATTAATGAAAGTTTCACAGTAGCTTTTCTGTCAGTTTGGACCAGACAGGATAGCCTTTGTTGTCCTTGTGCATCGATGAGTCTTGGGCTCTCAACATTTTGTTGCTGGTTCATGGTTAGTTCCTCCTTGGACCACTGTCAGTAGGGAATCGACTGATCTAATATGAATCAGACCTTGTCATACACTGTTAAGAGATATTTAACTTTATTTGCTTCATCTGCCATAATGTTTTGGCTCATTTCTGTGTCTGTGTGTATATAATATATATATATATATATATATATATATATATATATATATATATATATATATATATATATATATATATATATATATATATACACATACGTATATGTGTGTGTGTGATGAGAGAGAGAGAGAGAGAGAGAGATTGAGAAATTCAGAAATAATTGTGTGGGCCTGCTTTTGACTCTGCTTTTTTTTTACTCTCTCGCTCTCTATCTCGCTCTCTCTCTCGCTCTCTATCTCGCTCTCTCCCTCGCGCTCTCTATCTCGCTCTCTCCCTCGCTCTCCCTCGCGCTCTCTCCCTCGCGCTCTCTATCTCGCTCTCTCCCTCGCTCTCTCTCTCTCTCTCTCTCTCTCTCTCTCTCTCTCTCTCTCTCTCTCTCTCTCTCTCTCTCTCTCTCTCTCTCTCTCTCTCTCTCTCTCGGATCTCTCTCTCTCTCTCTCTCTCCCTCCCTCTCTCCCTCTCTCCCTCTCTCCCCCTGTCCCTTTGTGTATTTTGTCCAGGTGCTTTGGCCAGCAGAGTAAAGAGGAAGGACACTTTGGCTCTGAAGCTGAGCAGTCGGCCCTCAGCCCCAGACAGGCAGGCTCCTGAGAGGCAGGCCAGAGTGGAGCACACAGGCCTTTCCTGGCAGAGCAAGGAGCAGTGGGAGGCCATCCGCACACAGATTGGCACAGCACTCACACGGTACACACATGCATACGCTCAGTATGCTCATTCATTACTAATTCACACCTTGATGTATATTGAAAGAGAGCGATTAGGCAAAATGTCTTCCTAATCTGAAACATAATTAGTAATAACTTCTGCTTGTCTGTAGACGACTGAGCCAGAGGCCCACTGCTGAGGAGTTGGAACAGAGGAACATTCTACAGCGTAATCATTTTCCTTATCATCGTTTTGCCAGCCTAATGCTGTGTGCTCTTCACAGCCAAGCTTAAATGTCTCCCTTTAATCACACATCAGGGCTGTACTTAAACTTACTGAGCAGGTAGCACCAGTGCTGGAAAAGTCGTGTTTTATTTTGTTTGTTTTTTTTTTTTTAGGACAAATAAAATTATTGTAAAATTGTTGAAGGAAAAAAATCAATAATAATACTTCTGAAGGAAAATATGTGCAGAAAATTTTAGACCATGACTCGCTTCACATGTTTTGGCCCAAAACGAAACAACTTCTGGTTTTGCATGTTGGGTAACCCTCTGTGTACAGAGATCTATATTTATACAATAGCATTCACAATGGTGGTTGTTGTGCCCTGCAAATCATTTTTAATTTTTCTCCAGCCAAGAATGAAGCAGATCGTCAGGCAGAGGTTCGGGAAATCAAACGCAGGCTCACCAGAAAGGTAAAACTCAACACGTCTGCTTTGTTTTAATATGACACTGTACATTAATGATGTGTTTATAATTGTATTTTTTTTTATAAAACACATGCAGTATTCACCTGACATTTTGTCCCCTTTTCAGTTAAGTCAGAGGCCCACAGTGGCTGAGCTACAGGCCAGAAAGATCCTGCGCTTCCACGAGTACGTGGAGGTCACACTCGCTCAAGACTACGACCGCCGTGCTGACAAGCCATGGACCAAACTCACTCCTGCCGACAAGGTAAAGTTTCAGCTTTCTTGCTGCTCAGCTGGTTTTCCAATTCAACTGTATGATCTATCAACGCTTCTATGTTTTGCTTCCTAATCATGTGGTTTCTACCTAGGCTGCAATTCGAAAGGAGCTCAATGAATTCAAGAGCTCTGAGATGGAAGTTCATGAAGAGAGTAGGATTTATACGAGGTAAACAATGCACACCATAATACAAACGTGGCTTACTTAGTTCAAATCTATGGTTCTAAAAAAGGTGCTTCTACATATTCCTGTCTTCTTTAGATTCCATCGTCCTTAACATCTTCCATTGTCTGGAAATTGAAGCACTTCAGCGCTGGGGAGAGAGACTGTTGTGTATTCAGTAAGGACCCTCAGGGTGTTCATGCGCCCTGACAGAGACTGCCTTTCAGTGAATGTACTGTACAGATACCTGGAACAAATAGAGAACTTTTCCTCAGTCGTCTGCCCTTCTGTAAATATGCTGGGGGTGAGGGCTGAGCACTGTAGGACAAATGCAGTATTCCTCCCTGAAACTAAAGGGAGACTGACATGTGCCAAGTCAGAAGTGATGAAGGACCCCATGAGGGGTGTGCAGTGTGCGCGCCATCCGGAGACATCATGCAAGGGACCGTTCCGCTGATGTCACTCTGCCCTCAGAGGGGAAAAGACAGTCTATAGAGTGGCCTTTTTTTGCTTATACTTGGTATTACACACTCTATTTCCTTTTAGGGAAATGTAATAACCTTAACAAATAATAGTGATAAGAATGATGGTGAATAATAAAAACAGTAATAATAAACATTCATGACTGAGGGTGGCCGAGCAGAAGTGTGCACAGGTGGACTCTGCATGGACAAACACGAGGATATTTGTGTATTTGTGTATGTCTGTATAGATTGCTGTAATTTTCTCTTAGACTGATTCATTGGAAAGTTATAATTAGAAACTGTAATGCACAAGGTTTTATGATGTAATGTTGAATTTGAATTTATGTGAAGTGGCCACCTTTTCATGCCTCTCTTACTGAGACTTGAGACTAGCCCTTCTTTTGGAGCTCACTGTTACAGAAGGGGAAGGGGAAACCGATGGTCTTTCTCTTTCTCTATTTTATTTTATTTTTTTTTGTCCGCACACAAGAATTTTAGACTTAACGTTTCGCATCATGGTTTTAATCTACACAGTACAACAGTATATGATGTTTTAAGCCCTTTTAATACATGGGGTTCAACCATTTCAATCAAATATAACTCATGTTTCTGGCAAATAAAACTGCATACTCGTCTGAATAAGAATAACTTATTAAAATGTAGACTTTTTTTTAGAAAGTCATTGTGATGGGCAAGTATTGACACAGCACTATGAATAAAATTGTTTTTATAGAGTAATGGCTGACAGGGAAACTGTTTCGGCAGGAACGTTTTTTTTTCTTTTTCTTCTTTCTTTTTTTAATGTCTATGGCCAGTAGAATAATAGAACATGTTCTGCTGTACAGATCTATTCCCTAGATTAAACTGACTGTTGTGTATATCTGGTCTTCCTTTTATTTTGAAACATTTTAAATATATTAAAATTTTAAATAGGTTGCTATTTTTTTAAGCACAAAATGTTAGCATATTATTCCACACTACAAGACTTCATCTTAATACACTTGTTCCATGTTAGTGTAGCGTTGCAGCTCATCTTATGTTTGTTTTTGATTATATGTGAACTTTTAGAAGCTGTTTTTTTCTGTTTAGTTGTCACTTATGAATCTAAATTAAAAATGCTTACAAATAGTATTTTCCTGGTCTAATTGTACTTTTTCACCAAATATAATTCTGCTTAAAAGAAGGTGTGATCCAGTCCTGTTCTGTTATAAACATTTGAAGGAACTCACCAACCAAAAATATCCAGCCAACAGCGCTGTGGGCAGCATCCTGTGACCACTGATGAATGACTAGAGGATGACCAACACAAACTGTGCAGCATCAGACGAGCTATCGTCTCTGACTTTACATCTATAAGGTGGACTGACAAGGTAGGAGTGTCTAATAGAGTGGACAGTGTTTAAAAACATCAGCAGCACTGCTGTGTCTGATCCACTTAGACCAGCACAACACACACTAAACCACCACTACTATGTTACTGTCACTGTAGTGCTGAGAATGATCCACCCCCCAAATACTACCTGCTCTGTGAGGGTCCATGGGGGTCCCGACCACTAAAGAACAGTGTAAAAGGGGGCTCACAAAGTATCAGAACTACAAAGTGCACCTCTAGTAAGTGGAGCTGATAAAATGGACAATGAGCGTAGAAACAGTCATAATGTTATGCCTGATCGGTGTTTATGCTTTGTGCTCTCAAACAAGAATTTACGATGTAGTTTGAGACATTCGCTTCAGATGTCTGGTTGCCACCACCACCGCATTTCACGTCAAACCGCTCTGAATGACACTACATCTGATGTTCCGTGGAAATCGACTGGATTCCCTTTTTAAGCGTGTATGACATTTCATCGTCTGTGCCGTCAGCGCGCTCACTGGATCCTGATCGTTCTAAACACGTGACCCGTCATAAGCAGTTAAAGTTGGTCCGTTTGCAGTAAATATTTGGCCCGTCTGGTAAATATCTCAGGAAAACAAGTTTGCGTATTTCAGGGTGGACCTCTACTCTTGAAAAAACGCTGGTGCCTCGGGCTCCGAACCAGCAGGAGCCGCTGTGTGAGTCTGGCTGGCTTGAATGTGTCAGCGAAATAAATGAAGGGTGAAGGCGCTGAACTCGTGTTCACACTCAGAGAGGAGCAGAGCTGAAACCGGCCGGAGAGGAGAGCAGAGCTGCGTGCGTGTTTTATAACGGCTCCACGAACAACATCACTTTTGGGAGTTTAATTGTCAAGGTAAGTGACTCGACAGACCGTGCGGCTCGTTTAGTAGAGCGGTTCGTCGCAAATGACGGACTTCGTGTTGCTTCGACGTCGGGTTTGGAAATCATGCCGGCGGTGTTCGCTAATGCTAACGCTAAAGCTAGCGACTTTCACTCCAGTCGAGCCGTGCAGCGGCGAAGCTTTTACTGAAATGCAGGGATTTCAGCAGTGGCTCCTGCTCAGCCGGTTCTCCTGCCGTGTTCTGAGCATCACACCTGCATGTAAAGCGGTTACCTAGTCCCGCTCGCCCTCCGCTGTGAGTCGGTTAGCAGAGCATGCCCAGCCGCGCTGCCCTGAGCTCGCCTCTGTTTGAAACTATGACGTTAGTTAATGGCTTCAGTTTGGAGCGGAAAGCAGCTGCTAGTGCCACCGTGTGTCTCACGAGAAACCCAAGAACAGCTCTTTGTTTATTTGCTTCTGTTCAAAAGTCCATTTGCGTTAAACAGCGGTGCCCGTCAGTCATATTTACAGGAAGCCGGCGCCAAACGGTCACGTCCTGTCCGTGAACAGCAGCTGTAACTTCACTCCATCAATGGCTCATTCAGCCTGGATCCAGCCACTCCAGTGGGACACGATACTAAATTCCTTGGCTTTATTTAACATGGACTGTTGAATCATTTAATCAATTGACCAGTCATGAAAGTGTCGTGAAGTTAGGTTTGAACTTCATGTGACTTTGATGATGGACGACTAGTAGGAGTTGTAACTTCTCATGTTTTTTGGATAGCAAACAAAGCGTCGAAATCTGGGGAGTCTAGGAGTCGCAGTGTAGACTTTGCAACTCCTAGTTCGTGTCACAACTAATTTAAATAAATCTTGAGACAGTACGTTTCTCTGTCAAGCCCGCTGAGATTGTTTGCATTTCAGTGATTGAATTGCGCAGAAAATGTTGTGAACGTCCGCCCGTCTTGATGTAAGCATCTGGGTGAAATTTCACTGTCACTTGCGTAAGTGAAGCGAGTGTTTGTGAGAAATAAACTGTAGCTTCTAATATTGGGGACTTTTAAATATTGGGTACTTTTAAATTTTTTGGAATTTAAAAAAAAAGGTAGTCTTCACCAGATAGTAAACGAAGTCTGTGGACATGTACAGCACTTATATAGTGCACTGTTTGGAGTAAAAGTTTTCTTTCATGATATACATGAGGATTAAGGAGCCACTTTAAATGCAGCCCCTGGGGTGGGAGGCAGATTGTAATTGTGCGCACTCTGTTTGCCGGCTAACTACTTTCATTTCAGCACTAGCTGGAGATTTTACTAATCAGCACCCAAATGCTATTTAAGACTAACTGTGCTCCTGCTTTAATAGACAATTTATAAAAAAATAAAAATAAAAAAAAACCCTAAGAATGTAAAAGTTTCTGTTTACAATTCCCTGAGTGTTGCCGAGGAAGTAGTGAATATGTATGGTATGTGTGGTGGGATTGTGGGCTGGTAAGTAGGGATTGGTGATATGGCAGAAATGTTTTAAAGTACTTCAAGATTTTTTTCATGATGCACAATATGCCACGTTCTATATTGTTTCTGATATCTGAAATGTCAGTACTGTCAAACATAAAAATACGAATAATTCTTGTTTAACATTTCTCATGTAGTGCTAAACCAAATCCACATTCGCAGGCCTAGTTATAGTCTCTTTGCAGTGAAACGTGGTTGGTCAGTGTTCTGGAAGTATTGACAATATTTGAAACTGCAATCTCTTTATGGTATGTGACTAATTTTTGAAGTTTTCTTATAGGATTTTGAGCTGCAATGCCTGCCAAAAAAGCAACAAAGAGGCTAAAAGAGAGCGCAACAGAGGACTCAACAGTCTTGAAAAAAGTGAAAGGTACTGTTAAGCTTTGAATAGATGATGCTGGTTTCATTTAACAAATGCGCTTAGTTGATCGCAGGTTATATAAACTATTTCCGAATGCTATGTCTTAATGAAATGAAAATGGTGCATATCATTGACTGATTATCATCAAGACTCAAGGATGTGGCAGTAGTTAAATCTTTCTTCTTTCTGGTTTGTTATTGTGTTTGTCTATAGTGTCCCATAAGAGTCATGGGCAGGAGAAGGGACTGGTCCTGGTGCTTGGACAGGGTGATGTAGGTCAGCTGGGCCTGGGAGAGAATGTATTGGAGAGGAAGAAACCAGCCCTGGTGTCCCTTCCAGAGAACATCATACAGGCAGTGGCAGGGGGCATGCACACGGTTTGTCTCAGCGATACAGGAAACGTAAGTCCTTGGATGTATATGTGGTGGGGGGGGTTAAAATCCAAAACATGGCCTCTAGAAATGTTATGGTGCATTTCAGATGTTGTTTCTGATACGTCAGATGCGTAGAGATAGTTACCTGTAGAGTATGTTAACCTATTCTCAGTAAAATCAACAAAACATGCTATTTCACCAGGAGTGTTCAAGTTTTCGTGTAAGACTAGGTTTCATTATATAGAGTAACTGCATAGAATTTTGTTTTATTCAAATTTTCAAATTTATTTGTATAGTGCTTTTTACAACGGATGTTGTCCCAAAGCAGCTTCACAGAATTCCAGAAAAGAGTTTTAACAAGAGTGTAAAATCTCAATTTAGTTTTGTTTCTAACTTCCCTTTGTAACTAGAGCTGTTGTAGAGGCCTGTCATTTATTGTTCCACAGATGTATTTAGCCAATTTGACGAGCTCTTATTGTGTCCTGATGCAGTGCTTTTACTCTGATGTGCTGTGGTTTTTGTGGACTGTTGTGAATGGGTGTTTTTTTGCTCCCTAATGCAGATCTACACATTCGGCTGTAACGATGAGGGTGCTCTGGGTAGGGATACATCAGAGGAAGGCTCGGAGATGGTTCCAGGGAAAGTGGAGTTAGCTGAGAAGGTCGTGCAGGTCTCTGCAGGGGACAGCCACACTGCTGCTCTCACAGAAGAGGGAGCGGTCTTCATGTGGGGCTCTTTCAGGGTGAGCCAGTTGTTTTCACTAAGCAGTTGTGTTCAGTTTTCAGTTGCTGGTCATGTCTTATGCCTTTGTAGCTCAGAATTTTAAACAAGTTTTCTAAGTATAGGGATTATATGCTGTTTACGTTTCACAAATTTTAATTGTATTTACTTCATTCTGTTGTATTGACCCAATTATATTTAAACATTTCAAATGATCAATAAAAGTATGTAATTTTAGATTCCCTGTTTGAGACTTAAAAATTGTCTATGAATAAAAATTATTTTGTTGCAAATATTTTCTCCTCTGCAGGATAACAACGGTGTCATTGGTCTCCTTGAACCTATGAAAAAATCTGTCTTACCTGCCAAAGTCCCTCTAGATAAATCTGTGGTTAAAATAGCTTCAGGTGAGGATTTGGTTTTTGTCATATTGGAAACATTTTTATTTATTTATTTATTTTTCTCTAACTAACGGAAGATTTATGCCTCTGTAATAAAAGGCAATGACCACCTGGTGATGCTGACTCAGAATGGTGAAATCTACACCTCTGGCTGTGGAGATCAGGGACAGCTGGGGAGGGTGCCAGAGCGCTTTGCCAACCGTGGGGGCAGGAAGGGATTGAGTACGTGTTGACATTTTTATGATTGTCTTAAGTGTAATGTGTAAAATAAGTGATTTCATAGTTCCTGTCTGAGGTGCTTTTTAAGTATTTTATTGTACGTATGTATGTATGTATGTCTGTATGTATCTTTTTCCTCCCATGTAGTGAGGTTGCTGGAGCCACAGATGGTCATGGTCAAGCCACGAGGGAAAGTCCACTTCACTGATGTCTTCTGTGGGGCATACTTCACTTTTGCTGTCTCTAAAGATGGCCACGTCTATGGCTTTGGCCTTTCCAACTATCACCAGCTGGGTAAGTGGACTCAGTGTACTTTTAAAGTGCATAAGTATGGATTTTATGTTATCTAAATAGAGAATTGTTGAATTACTGCAGAATTTAGAGTCCAGTGACTCCCATTGCTTGAAGAACCCTTGGTAATATTGACCAGTTTTTCATCAGTACAAATGGAAGAGCTGTTAATTCTGGTGTTCAAATAGTGCTTATACTGTATCTTTAGCAGGACTTGATCAGCCGTTTCATTCTTTTTTTTTTTTTTTTTTTTTTTTTTTTTTTTTTTGCTTATTTTGCTTATAATGTATTTGTGTTTTTTGTTTAAGGTACCCAAAGCACAAATACGTGTTTTGTACCAGTAAAGCTCACTGCTTTCAAGAATTCCACTACCTCATGGGTAGGTTTCTCCGGAGGCCAACACCACACTGTCTGCTTAGATTCTGAAGGTAACTGCACATTTTGAGCTGCAGACTTTTAGAAGTAATGGATGGTGATCAGCAGTCTTGGGCTCTTGGATGGATTATTGAATTGAAGCAGTATCCTTAAAAGTGAATTCTTTTCTTCCAGGTCACGTATACAGTCTCGGTCGGGCCGAGTATGGACGTCTGGGCCTAGGAGAAGGTGCTGTGGAAAAGAGTGAGCCCACACCAGTCACAGGGGTCAGTGGGGCCTGTGTGGTGGCTTGTGGTGCGTCTGTGAGCTATGCCGTCACTAAACAAGGTTGGAATACATAAATGATTTTTCTGTTGAAATGTTAAAACAATTGTCTGTTTGAATGACAAATTAAATGGTGATATGTGAAATATATCATGTAAATGGAGCAACGGACTATTTAGCACAATTATGCTATAGAATTTTGGTATGGGTGCTTTAACTTGGCTTACACTACTCTTGCTTTACTTAGATTTCATGTTTTGAGCAAAAATCTGCCCATTCTGATCTTGGCCAATATTCCGGTTATGTGTCATATCAAATATGAATATTTCCATTTGTGATCAGTGAATTATTTTTAAATTTTTTCCCGTTGTTTTGTATTTGAATATACCATCTTTAATGCATTGCTTAATATATTCTTACCTAACCTTCTCCTCCAGGAGAAATATTTCTTTGGACTTGTTTGAGTATGTTGAGTGTTTATGTAGTGCTAGTGACCTCTTGTCACTTTGATTGTTTGCCTTTTTTGTATTGAACTTCATTGTTTTTGTTTGTTAGGATCTGTGTTTGCTTGGGGCATGGGCACTAACATGCAGCTGGGTACAGGAGAAGAGGAAGATGTGTGGAGTCCAATGGAGATGTCTGGAAAGCAACTGGAGAACCGCGTAGTTCTCTCAGCCTCCAGTGGAGGGCAGCACACGGTCTTGCTGGTCAAAGACAAGCAGGAGAGTTGATATTAAACCCAAATGTTGTGGAGCTAGGCTGAACTACTGTGTCAGTGGTAACTGTAAAACCATAGCTTGAACTGGGATGGGGAATCTGGGGTTGCTAAGACTTCCTGTACTGAACCAAGCCAGCCAATTGGTCAAGATGGTGACATGAGGGAAAGATGGGTGGGTCTCATCTGATTAATCTTTTTTCCACTTTGTGGAGAGCTCAGATCTTCACTGGATGTATTCCAGTAGATCGTGATCAGAGACTATTTTTTAAAAAAGTATTTTTTTGCTTGTTTTTCTTAATTCTTTTTAATGAGAATCTGTATGTAGGCATTGTGGGGGTCGCCAGCAGCGAGTGAAAATGTGCATGTATGTGCTGAGAAATGATTTCATCACTGATCAGGTCTTTTTAGAAAGTTCCCTGCAATGCAGTTTTAAAATTTTTTTTTTTTTTTTTTTTTTTTTTTTTTTTTGGTGCGAGCAATAAGTCTATGCATCTGCAGTGTGTTCATTACATTTTTACAGGGAAAAAAATCCTTTGATATTGCTGTAAATTGTATTACGCTGTTTTCCTAAAAATGCAAATACAAATTGTTGATTGCATCCATAATGTGCTGGCCCTATGGGAAGTGTAATAAAACTTTAAGTCTTTCCAGACTTCTGAATTTTTTTATTTAATTTTTTATATATATTTTTTAATACTAATTAGAGAACTGTTGTTTGCCCAATAGAAATTATTTGGAGGTAAAAAATTTCATTTTGTTTGACCTGATTCAATTACCAGTGTTATTTCAGTAATTTGCTTATCATATCAAGCGTTTCTTTTGTTTGTTTTAATAGAAAATCTCCTTACACTCTAGTGATTTACGTGTTGCTGCCTCAGGGTTGCTTCTACCTTATGTAGAAATGAAATGATCTTGTACAAAAATCTCCAGACCAGATTTTGCCCATGTTTTTACTATGACCATAGTTAGGTCAGTCATTTAATCTTAATTAGATTAGTGATTTCTGGTTATGAAGTGTGTATTCATTGGGTTGTACTTAAAGTAGATTGTGATGCTCAAATTTCCTAATCCTATAAAAGTTGCCTCGAAATGAGGATGGTGTCTTTTTATCAAATTCGGATTAAAGCTTGTCTAGTTTTTGAGGTGTGTGTGTGTGTTTCCACAGTGACTCATGCAGAGATTTTAGGGTATTTGCGTGAGAAGCTCTAGGCTGTCCCCCCCCCCCCCCCCCCCTCCTGAAACCTTTAAAATGCTAACAGCCTCTTATGCAAGCACTTGATTGGTCACCATTATTTAGTCCTCTTGTTTTTGTTGATTCCCCCACCCCACCCCATGATGTCCTGTTTCTTTTGCTAACAGTCCTATTTTCATATGAAAGAACTTTTAGCAAACCATTCTTTGTTTTTTTTTGTAATGTTTCTTTAATACTGGAATTATTATTCAGTTCTGTTGATTATCCGTAGTGAGGTCAGGTACTGATGAATGATACTACCTCAACCCAAAATTATTAGATGGAGCTCCATCTCTCTAGAGAATACAGTTAAACTGCCCCAGAGCTCAGTGCCAGAAGGCTATATACTCATCAGTGCTTATAATTGGACATTGTGACTATGGGCTCATGTGCAGCAGCTCCAGCATCACCGCTCTATTAGCAGTGCTTTTCTATGGAAATTATAAAAGCTGTGTGAGCAACTGAACACCTGTATCAGGAGATGGGTGCATCCTAAAACAGCTGATTTCACAAATTAGAATTAGATAATGGAGATATCAGCAAAAATTAGTTGAACTGCTTTTTGTTTGTAGGGAGTCTTTAATCCTCCATTGAATGGTATGATGCGGAAGATTGGGGGGAAAAAATCAAATTCTTTCAGAAGACACAATTGTGCTAAGCAGCTGGTAGCAAGTGGGATAAAGGCTTCTACTGGCATTCTGAGAAGAGAAAGCTGGATAATGAGTAAATGATGGCTCATCAGACAGTATTTTCTTTGTGTTCTTATGGTCTTTATTTTGATGTTCAGTGTGGGTTATTTTTTTCTTAGTTTTGTGTTACAAGTAGCCTCCTTTTCATACATATCAACATGGGACAGCCAGTGAGGCTGTTGGCTGGAGTTTGGGTAAGGGTGATGTTAAGTTCAAGCATTAAGGCAGCTTTTCACTCCGTTAACTGTATCATTTTGCATAAATAACAACAATATTTTGTTAAAAATAGCTTTAAAAGGTAAACAAGACTGGTGTTAATCTTACAATAAACGCTTGTTGCATCAAGGCAGTTTATTTGTTTTGTTCCTTATTGTTCTTTAATCTGGTGCTTTATTGTTTTGTATTCTCCCTTGTCTATTAAGTCTACTTAGACACAAGTACATTTTCCTCTAGCAATTTAATGATGCCCCCTCTTCACTCTCACCCGCAGTGTTTTCACTGATGTTGCTCCCTCTGGCATGACTAATATGGGGCTATGTAAGGTGGTGTGCAGGTTTTGATCTTGCTGATGAAAGTACTTACTGTCAGGGCTTCCTCACCATTTTAGTGGCTCACGCTGCTGTTTTTCACCCACTCTAAGTGCCTGAAAAAAAGCTCTGCTCTCTGACACCCTCCCTATTACGGAATGCTCTCAAATCCTTGAGGAAAATAGAAAAAGAGTACGTCCAGGTGAAAACGTGATGTTTGAATACTTACCTATGTCTTTATTGTTCCACACCTGAGGATGAACCCATTAAAAGCACTATTGAGAGCTGCTGGGGATTGTGTCCCAGCTGTGTCATGTGGCTTTCCATGGCACATTTGGTTGTGTTATTGTATACTTCTTTTCTGTCTGTCTTGCTCTGGAACACGATGGACGACTGAGCTAAAGTATCCTTATGAAGTAGAGGGGAAATGTAGTGTTTTTATTTCATTCTTGTGCTGTGTGGCCAGAGCCTCAGATCAGAGGTAGTGGTCTTTTGCCTTTCAAGTAAATAGAACTGTGATGTGGTGTGACCTGCTGCTTTTACAAGCAGCCTGACCAAATAGAAAAGTGTTAATCAGATATAGTGTGTCTTAGAACATATGTTTCGAGTTA
Source organism: Pygocentrus nattereri (assembly GCF_015220715.1). NCBI lineage: Eukaryota > Metazoa > Chordata > Actinopteri > Characiformes > Serrasalmidae > Pygocentrus > Pygocentrus nattereri. The sequence continues at coordinate 24,150,229 of NC_051213.1, forward strand.
AATGAAAGAGTTTTGGTGCCCTTCTCTATCACGCTTACCAAGTAAAAGAAACTCTTGGTTATTAGCATGTTTGAGGATAGTGGCAGTATGTAACAATATATAATTAGACACAGTAATTTTTATATGTATATATACAGACAAATTTGAGTTAATGAGGACCAAATATAAATGTTAACATATTAAATGTATTTGTTTTACTTTTGTATAAGCTCTAATATATGTCATATATAAAAAACATTAGCTATGTAAAATCTGCCAAAGAGGTTGAGTTTGTTTAGGTGGACAAGCCACAATATCTGCACAAAGTGTCATGAAAACGTCAAGAATAATGCTGGTATCTGTGAAAAAGTTGCATCACGTAGGAACAGCAATGGTTGAAAACTGATGCTCTCTGACAGCGAAGGGCAGACAGTTAACAGAATATTCTGGAAAAAAAGAAAGAAATCTAAAAAAAAGCCACCTTCCTTGTCCACCTTCAACCAAAACATCTCACCTTCAGCCAAGGCATCCATGTAATAAAAAGTACATAAAAACAAAGAAACATACATATCCTGGCTAATTGGAGGAACATGCACTACATGGGTGAAAGTATATGGACGAACATTACATTACATGCTTGTTGAGTATCACATTCAAAAGCAATGGGAATTCATTTGCAGTTGGTCCGTCTTTTGGTGCTTAAAGAGCCTCCACTCTTCTGGAATACTCTCATATTGGAATGATTCTAGATTTTAGAACTTCAAATAAAATTGACCAATTATCTGTGAACTGCTATTTTCGCATTCAAATGGACGTATACATCTGCAAAAAATACTCCTTTGTTTTGCTAACAAAGAACATTAGTAAGTGGTCATGCTGTGCTGGACTTGCCAGTAAATTGCCCTTGAGATAAGGAGCAATTAACACATTATGTGACCCATCTGCCATACAATGTGTAAGTCAAGAGTTTGGTAGCTAAATAGAAGCTTTTTGATTTTTCTCATATTTAGTAGATTGGAATGATTGTGCAGCGAGGCTTGGCTTGCAGTCACCATTTCACTTCATCCTAAATGTATTTGATGGGGTAAAATAATTTTAATAATAATAATAAGTACCTTGCTTTGTGCACAGGAGCACAGTCATGCTAAAACAGATAAAAGGTCTTCTCCAAACTGTTGCAACAAAGTTGAAGGTACACAATTCTAGAATATCACTGTATGCTCTAAGACTGGGATTTCCTTATGGTGCTCAGCCCAAACTATTAAAAACAGTCTCAGACCATTATTCCTCCTCCACCAAACTTTAAAGTTGGCACTAAACATTCAGACAAGCAGAGTTCTTTCAGATTTGTCCACAAGACTGATAGGTGGATCTTAGGCTTGTGTACATCTGCTCAGAAGTCCCCAGTGAACACTTCTTGTGTTTGTGCTTTGCTCTTTAGCACTTGTGCAACTCACTTCAGAATATCCAGATAAGCTCATTAGAAACTGATATTATTAAATTAGCATTTCATATCCACATGTCACAAAAAAACATGGAGACTTTTTTCCAATTAGCATGGATAGTCTCAAAATAGGTGTGATTCCACTGAGGCAATATGTTTGTTCTTTCACAAATTGCATTCAGGTATTTTTGAATATGAATGTCTAGGTTATTAAGCAGAATTAAGCCTATCTCTGATTTCTATTATTACCTCTTGAAGGTACAAATTCAAGTGAATTAAACCACAACAATTTGTAGCAGAGATTTTCAAAATACAAAAGTAGAAGGGCCTGATTTCCAATTTGTTTCTGGACAGTTAAGACATTCTGTTCTACTGACTTATTTACCCAAACAAACAAATTATCTTCACAGTCACTAGCACTCACATATTCATTAGTCTTATCATTTTGCCATTAAATGTTTCTTTTTTTTCCTCTCTCAATAACATCTATTGAAAACTGGCCTTAGAAAAACCTCTCTCCTTTTGAGCATAATTTAGTTGGTGTTGAATACATTCAGTGTTAATGTCACCTCTTCCCCCATCTCTAATTTTCAGCTTGTACAAAACACAACCTGGAGAAAATGAAACGTATGATTAGGAAAAGGATTATGGTATATTAATGTTTCCATGTTGTGATAAAACAATGCAATTTATGATATTTATAGGCATAACAAGATGTTATCTTTTAGTTTAATGTAGTCTTGGTTAAACATAAAAGCATTTATTTATCAAAGACACAGGCACATGGATCTATGGGCTACATTTGTTCACTTATTTATTTATGTATGTATATGTGTATGCATATCTACCTCTTCTTTCAAATGAGAAGATGTGTGTATTTTAATAAGTCTGATCTATGACTATTCAGAATCTGTCTCCAATTCATGGATTGCTTTTTAGGTTTATTCTCACACTGTCGATACATTTTATCTTTGAGCCAGTATACATCCAGTAAAACAGCATGTCACTTGTTCATATAATAAAAGTCATTAGATGCTCCATGTTTTCCATAGCAAATAATAATATACATGGTCAATGTTAGACACATACACAAAGATGTCAAACAAAGTTTATGTAAATATCAAATCAACATTTTGATTATTATATTTAGCTCCAGTTGTCACAGATGCAGAAATAAGGTGATATACTGAAGTTCACGTTTGCAAGAGAAAACTTATTTGAGCATTATCAGAGTCACACTGCAGAACACAACAGCAGGCAAAATCAGAGCATCAAAGTCTTCACAGTCCTTCTTAAATAAAAAAAAAAACCAACAACATCAAACTCATTTAATTAGTCTGCTAACACTAAATACAGCTTAAGATATTTATATAAAAAAAAATAAATACAGAGGAAATTTGCCACAAAAAAAGCTCCACCAAATACATGCTGTTATAAAAGAACTTGCAATCATACATCTCTCTCATTTTTAAGTTCACATTGATTGTTTCACAGTCACAGTATATGAACTGCATGAGCATATTAACAGGTACAGAAAAATAAATGAATTTTAAAAAAAAGTTCTTAATAGAGTCATGTCCTGAAAAATTCATCAAAACGTGTTATTTATTCTATGCTCACCAAAAATGGAAAATACTGTTACAACACAAAATGCATCATTGGTGAAAAATCTTCAGAAATGGCTGCAAATGTGACATAAATTCTATGCTTCATTAAAATCGACCAATTATTTGTAAACTGCTCATATATTTCTGCACGAAATGCCTGCTTGTTTTGCCAGTAAAGATAGAACATGAGTAAGAAAGGCCAAACTGTGTTAAATTTGTCCTTGAGACAAGGAGCTATAACAACATTGTGTGCTCAATCTGCCACACACTGTCAACAGTTTATTAGCTAAATCAAAGCTTTTATAAAAGATTTGTAAGTTGATATTTTTAACTAAATCAGTAAGGTGAACACTGACAAACGAAGCTCTTAACAAAACCACTAGATTTTAGTGTTTGCAATGTAAGCCAAACTATCTAATCATGATTTGCTGAGATAGTTTTTTGATACTCATCCTCATCTGCTTAAATAACCTCTTCCTTGCAAGTTATCTTCAGTTTCTGTCATGAAGGTCCTCCTACACTGTGATATTCTCTGTATTTTGTTAGAGCTCTTTGGAGTGAAGCCATAGAAGAACACCTTTTGATTCCCCAAGAAACATTTCAATGGTTGGTTCATTTCTGTAAATGAGATGTGTGAATATGAACTGTTTTAAAGTGCAACAAATAATGTACCAGGTCTACCTTTAAGTCTGAGCATGATTCTTGCCAAGAGGCTGCAAAAAGCAAAAAATCCCAATTATTCTTATAATGAGGTCTAGCATTTCATTGCATTTAGGTTGACTGTTCAAATTCCTATTTCTGTGATGGTACCAAAATATAATTATCTGTACAGTTCAGGAATTGCTTTTTATTGTACTGAAATAAAGCAATGTGTCATGCTGCTGTTTGGTAGGTGGCCTGTATTTATAAGGAGTTTATAAAGACAAACCTTAAGCAGACCTGCTTTCACTCCTGTTACTTTTCCTAGTCTTTTATCAAGGCACAGAAAGGCACATACAGCAACACTGCCAGCATGAGCAACTTGCTTCCTTTGGCAATCTAGCACCCTTTAGGAAATGGGTGTTCAATGTTCATTTCCTTCTATTGGCTATTAGAGCTAGCAAACAGGAAACAAAACAGAAATTACATATTTTACAACAGCAAGTCATACTTACAAACTGTTTTATAGCAGATGTTGTTTTTATGTATGGATGTGTAAATTATATTGGTGTGTGAAAGTGAACAGCAGAAAAACATTTATGCTCTACACTGTCTTAGAACTCCAGAAAGTTAAAAGTTAAAGCCTAATGTTTTGGGAATGGATTGTTTTAAATACGCCTAACACAACTGCAATTTTGTCACTGTTTGTGACTGTTGTATGTAGAGTGTTAAGGTCATAATGAATCTGCTGTAATTATAGTGTATGTCCATTTCATTTCAGCAGATCATCTCTTGACTTTTATTACTATGTTTTTTCAGTACATCCATAAATCAAAGGTTTTGTATGACAGAAACGCAATTCTCACAGATGAATACATAGTGAGAGACAAAGAATTCTCAACCAGGGATAACTGGTTGTTAAGAAATCAAAGCTTTACATGAAGAGGTTCAGAACTCAGTGGTTGAGATTTGAGTGCCTTCGGACTGTAGGTCCTGTTGCGTCCTGCTTGGTCCTTCAAGCGGCACCTGATCCAGCTCTAGTCATCTTGGCTTCTTCACTGAATGTGATGCGCCACACACTGAGATGGGTTCTTGGGTGGCATTGCGGGCTCTGGAAAAGTTATTCTGCTCTGTGCAAGAGCGAAAGGGCAAGCAAAATTCTCTGAAGCATCTCTTGAAGTTTTCATCCAGGAAAGCATATAGCACTGGGTTTAGGCTGCTGTTCATGTAGCCCAGGGCAATACAAAAGTGCCAGCTGATGATCACAAGGGGGTTCTTCTGGTCAATCTCCACCAAGGTTTTTACAATTATAAAGATATGGATGGGTGTCCAACAGATGATGAAAGCTGCCACTACCACAAGTACCATGCGGGTGATACGTCGTAGGTTCTTGTCCTTTTCTTTGGACCCAGAGAGCAGGCGCACGCTTTTTAGACGCAGGATCATCAGTCCATAGCAGACTGTGATGACCAGAACAGGCACCACAAAGGCAAAGATGAATACACAAATTTTTGTCACGGTGTCATAATACCAGTCCGGATCTGGAAATTTCAGCATACAGACAGTTTTACCTAAGGAGAAAGATGGAAAGGTTTTCATATTATCCAATAATGGGCAGTATTAGGGAAATCAAAGTCATTAGATCAGCAAATAATAAAAGCAGTATTTATAAATAGCTTACTTCCAAGCAAAAGCCTAGCAAGGAAATCACAAAACAGACTACAACATTCTATTACATGTTGTTGTAGTTAGGAAGCTGAAACTTACTTATTTTCTCAAAACAGATTCACCAGTACCAGTTTTTAAATATAAACAAAGAATTCCCTGAACTTATGATAGTACAATTTGGAGTCCCACAAGGCTCTGTTTAAGGACTACTTCTGTTTCCCTTAGGCACACTGTCACTTATAAGCATGGCATGGAATTAACTTCCACTGCAATGCTGATGACACACAACTGTTCATATCAATCAAGCAAAATGATGAAGCCTAACTTAGTAAGACCGGGGACTGAGAAAAGAAAATCACAGACTGGGTGACAAGTAACAAATTAAAAAGAAAAGTAAAAAGTAACTAAATTGCTACTACTTGGTCCAAAGGTCGCTAGATATAACTTGACTGAATACATTCAAAGGTCAATGACTTGGCAGTTGTGTTATATGTAGATGGAAAACATCATGGCAGTGCTACTGATTCTGATTTCTCATTCAATGCACATTGCATATGTTACATAACATCACTAGAACAGCTTTATTCCATTAATGAATATATTACTAAGCTTAGAAATATTCTATCTTTACATGAAACAGAGAAACAGGTCATTGATTTTTACATCTTCCAATTGGATTACAGTAATGTATTGTAATCTACATGTTCCAGTAGCTGCCTAAACAATCTACAATTAGTCCAGAATGCAGCAACTAGAGCTCTTACTTGAACCAGAAAATTTGACCATGTTAGCCCTGCTTTGTTGTTGCTGCTTTGACTACCTAGACACTCCACAGTTTTTAAAAATCTCATGAATGATCTCATATTGTTAATGTTCCCTGTCCAGCCTTATGCGCTGCCAGTCAATCAGTAGTTCCCATAGACCTAAAACTTGTAACACTAATCCAATTGTAGAGATTAGTCCAATCATAGAAGATCAATACTGGAAATACATAGAAAAGTTCTTAAAGCACTTACCCTTGTCGGTTACTCTGGTCACTGCCATGACCATGATTGGAATACCAATGGCAGATGACAGAATCCATATGCAGACATTGATGATCTTTGCTTTAACAGGTGTCCGGAACTCAAGAGCTCTCACTGGATGGCACACAGCAATGTAACGGTCTACACTCATCATTGTCAGAGTGAAGATGCTGGTGAACATGTTGTAGTAATCAATGGCAATAACCACTTTGCACAATAGCTCGCCAAAAGGCCAAGTGCCCATCAGATACTTCGCACTCTGGAATGGCAAAGTGCTAGTAGCCAAAGCATCTGCCAGTGCCAAATTAAAGATGTAAATGTTGGTTGCAGTCTTCATCTTTGTGTACCTGTTGAAATACATTGAAATGTTGTTCTACAGTGCTACAGTGCTATTGTTCAAATGCAGCAACATTATAATAATTTGTTAATAACTATAATAGCAGATAGTAATTACTTTGGTTACAGGAATGAAAATAAAATAAATATTAATGGACAATTGGCTTTGACTAATTACTTCTGACCATTTTAAATAACAAAGGGGTGCCTATATATATATAAAATATATATATATATAAACATGCTTCTTCATAGAAAACTGACTAACAATTTCAATTATTTGACTAACAATTTCAATTATTTCAGCTGTTTTTAAAATGGGACATTTATTCATCCTTTCATCCAGCGAGTCATGTCCATCTGGGATGTGTTTTAGAGTAAAATTAGTTCTTTCTATTCACTGATTTCACAGGTTTTTCTACTCACATCACATTAAGAGCTCAATTCCAGAAACCGAAGAAAGTTACATGAGAAATGCTACAAGAAATGAAAATATAAACTGTCTTACAAAAGGAATGAAACTTAAGCATATTTTATGATATTTAAGAAATCTGAGGGGTTGTCAGTTTAAAATCAGCTGTTAATTGAGAGCAGTTGATAGTATCAGGCTTGTTGTGAACAGTGCACCAGTGTTTAGTTTGTTATGCAGTCCTACATAATGACAAGCTTCCAGTGAATTAATTAAGCACGCTTCTCCTCTGTGAGTCATTGTGTAATGATCATTTCTAAATGATCCGGGAGAAATCCCTGAGCCTCGACCTGGCAATGACTGACAGTCAAGAAGATTGAAAAATATTTGTGTTTTAATGGACTGCAATGTGAAAAAGTTGGTTTTTTTTAAAGTTTTTTTTTTTTTTTAAATATTCTTTGAAAATCATCTATTTCAGTTAATCTTAAATATATTTACAAAGCACTACGTTATTGTCTCTTCTGGTTGTAGGACCAGTGTCTTATCCTTTAGCATTTCATAGTCCTGAACAAAAACTGTCTTTGATCTCAATGAAGCCATACATAGTAATATATATATATATATATATATATATATATATATATATATATATTACTTTATTTTTCACGTTTTAAGGAATAACAGTGTTTTCACTCTTCTACAATATATCTGTCTCTTTACCAGTGATATACAAGTGGACTTTTTACTTTCTTGGATCAAACCAGGTGGGTGAGTTGGGATAGACTATACTAGCTCAGGCTAGTTTGCTGCTGCTTCTTTTTTATTTTTTGTCACTGTACAAAGAAAAACATGTTCCTCCAAAATAGTACATTTACAGAAGAAGGTAAAAATGTTCTTTACGTTGATGATTTTGGAGTATTGGTCCAGTCATCGTGAACTTTTCACACAGTGTAAAGGTGCCAGGTTCAAGTTATGCAGAAAAATAACAATCGACAAAAATGGAGAAACATGTTTTTTTAGACAGCAACATTACATTTGGTTATGTACAGTATGCATTTGGTCCAGTTTTTGATTCTTACTTTGCACCAGTAAGATAATTTATTTTATGGGTCAACGGATGAAATAAGCTCAGAGTGATGTGATACAATAACATATGATCATAATGGCAATGTGAACTGATTTAATGCATTAAGTGGGTCAAAGAGTGCTGTAATATCTCTGCTCTGAACTCCAAAGATACTATTATTCATTTTCATGAGCAGTTAATTTACAAAGCACAATCTGTCAAATCAGTGAATCAGACAGACCCCTATATTTTCTCTTTTGCAAAACTCTGTTGTTCCCTTGTCATATTTCATTATGTGCTAGGATTAAATTTGAGTTTGCAAGCTGCATCTCACAGTTTGAGATAATAGTGTCGGGCCTCGAGTGCCCTTGTAGATGCAAATGGGAACATGCTCATCATGTTAGCAGAAAAAGTGGGCTGGGGTGACGGTGTAGCACCGCACACAAAGCAAGCCATGTAGTGCAAGTGCTTTGGTCACATGGCCTCCATCAGTGCTACATTTGCACTGCACAAGCACCTTGTGCACTTTACTTTGACATGAAATGCCACTTTAAGCAGAATTTGCCATCACAATGTGAATGTTATTATTATTTGGTAGGTGTGGGATATTACACAATGACAAGAAGGGCTCTAGAGTTGAAAAAATGTTTTTGTTTCTTACAGGTGAGGATTCTTGACATTCAGTCTTGTGCTGATTGTCTATGTTCTGTTAGTATATCTATTATGGGTTGCTTTTTTTTAAAAATGTGCTGATATGTGGAGAAAAGAGGGTGTTTGTACTGACTCCTGCTGCGCCTGCTGAGGGGCAAGCTGTCACCACTCCCTTGAGGAAATCACAATCTCCCTCTCTCCCTCTCTCTCTCTCTCTCTCTCCCTCTCTCTCTCTCTCTCTCTCTCTCTCCCTCTCTCTCTCTCTCTCTCTCTCTCTCTCGCTCTCTCTCTTTGTATATATATACAAACATGTACATATGTATATGTGTATAGCTCTTTCTCTCTTCCTTTATCTTTCTGCCACTCTCCTTCCCATCATTACTCCACTGAAATTTCACTGCACACATTATTTGTCCACAGTGAAGCTTACCAGTGAGTTGTAGTTCGGAAGACATTATATTGCTCTTTGGTATGAAATCTCTGTCTAATTATCAGCAGCATAAACTGGCTGTCACATCTACACGCAGCAGTGGCCATTAAAACAGTTTAAAGGCTGCAGCGCCTGACAGTCTTCGTGTTTGTGTTGAGCTGCCCGGCGATTCTTCTGTTTAAATTCCCAATCCAGTGTGTTTTACTGGGTTAAACACCAGATGATTCGTTGATAGAAATCGGCAATGTCATTCACTTAAGAGCTACCCGCACCGGTCCTACACACTGAGTAATACATGTAATGTGTGTGTCAGTCCTTACCTGACCACTCCGTACATAACGAGCAGGTTTCCGAACAGCCCCAGCGCGCAGATGGCTGAGTACAGCGCCGTTATGGAGATGGCCATCAGCAGGGCTGTGGATCCGCTCATAGCGCTCGGCTCTTCGCTCCTGTTGGTCAGAAGTCCGGCTGATTCTTCCGAAAAGTTGGAGTTGTAGGGCATCGCTGAATAGAGATCTTCAGCACCGCTTACAGTCACCGCTGGAAACTCCATTGCGCACCAAACAATGTAAACGTGTTTGAAGGACTTCAGCAGACTCAGGACTCTCGCTCCTGTGGTGGGGATGTGTGAGTGTGTGTTGTCTCTGCTGAGACAGAAGAAGAAATGACGAGTTTTCCGCTTTCCTCCAGTCCTCCCCTACATGTTTGGCTCTGCAGGCTGTCGTGGGTGTGCAGAGCAGAAACGTGCAGTGAAGAGCCTCCCAGGAGACTCTCTCTCCCAAGAGCTGGCTCTCTTTATGATACTGTATCGCTCAGCTGAAGCCAGTTTCACATATTTAGGAGTAGCTACTACCAGCAAGAGCTCAGCTGCATATACTGAGGCATAAAGCTAAAAATCACAGCACATTCCTGGTATAAACTCAGGCATGAATTGTGTTATGAAATGTGTCTCCATATATAGTCACAATTATTGCCACGCCTGGTAAAGATGAGTAAAATGGGTATAATAAATTCACGATTTGGTGGATAAGCTTAATCTCACACTGAAAAATGAGAAAAAAATCCAAATTGAATTAAAGTAGATGTAAACCAAAATGATTGGCACCCCTGCATTATATACTTTGTAAAACATCACTTAGACCTCTCCTATAACATCTTATAAGGTTGGAGAATGCAGAGCAGGGAGTTTGAGATCCTTCCTCTACAGAATTTCTCCAAATCGTCCAGAGCCCTGGGTCCTCTCTTGTGCACTCTCCTCTTTAGCTCGCTCTAAAGGTTTCTATTGGGTTTAGATCAGTTTGGATCACTGTCTTGCTGAAAGGTCAGTCCAGTAGCGACCCATTTTAGTTTCTTGGCAAAGGCAGACAGATTCCATGATTGGGCATGGTAACCATAGGCTCATGTGTGGCTACTTCAGAGTGTCCCATTTTATTGGCTCCACTTAGAAGGGATGTCTACAGACATTTGAATATATAGCGTATTTTGTTACTCCACTTGTTCTAGCAGTAAAGGCTAGTATCAATGCTTCTTTATATAACTTCATGCTGTTATTCATATTGACCTATTATGACTTCTATCATCACACTCCTGTCCTTGAGGCTCAATAGGGGTGAGATCTTGGAGTCTGGGGCTGAGTGGACTGAAGGCAGTATTAAAGAAAGATAACCTTGTCCAAGGTGCTGAATTATCCTCTTATGATCAAATCTCCATTAATAGAGTGCATACATACATATATATATATATATATATATATATATATATATATATATATATATATATATACACATGAGGACTCAGCATGCATAGAGAGCTGGTGTTGTTGAGGCATGTGATTGAGCGCTAGAAAATCAAAACAAATCCAATGACTGATGAAAAATATGAGTGATTAAATGTGATGAAATTCCTCATGCTGCTGCAAAATATGAAGGGCATCAAGTTATTGGTTCTGCTGTAGTATCTTAGTGAGAGAGAATTGACCTAAAGCTAGAAAAGACTTTAAAGAGTTTTTTATACTTTAACATTAGTCATCTAATCATGTTACCCTCCATCCATCTTATGGGAAATCTAACATCAACACCATCATAACTAACGTTGCTTGAAGCACAAATAGCAATTTAAAAAATGTAAGGTTGCGTTTATAAGTGTATGTGTATGTTTATGCTGACTGTGGGTCCCTAATGCATGTCCAGCTATAGAACTAATCAGCTTCTAACACTAGACCTGGAACACAATGAAGTCATGAAAACTGTTATATTATAATATAAGACTATAATGTATCTGAAATCACCTCCCACTGGAGCTGTGGTAATGTGATTGTGTGGAAAAGCCTGCGGAAACTGAGCTTTAATGAATTATTAATATGAGTACAGAACTGCATAATGGATAAACAGATCTGATTCATGAATGATAGACCCTTCCCTGTTCAGCACTCGCCCTTTATATACCCAACACACTTCACAGCACTTTGTCATCTACTTTCTGAAATATCGTAAAGGGGTATATCAATTTTCTGCCAAGACTGAAGTAACTAAAAGGTAACTGTCATTCACTCGCAGAATATTCTACTAACGTACAGTAGCAGTCAAAAGTTTGAAAACAGCTGACTGACTGTTTGTTTAGCCATTGTGATCTAAAGGCTTGGGCTTAAATGCTTGAAAGTTACATGAAGCTGCTCGAATGCCAAAAGAGCTGCACCAAGACAAACAGTGATAATGTGAAGGACAGGAAACATAAAGTTATGATTTGTTTTTGTTTGTTTCTTTGTGTTATTTTTGGTCATACCTACATAATTGATATTTTGTAGTTTTGATGTCTTTGTTATTGTTCTAAAATGTAGAAAATAGTTAAAAAAAGAGGAGTGGAGGGGTCTGTAAAATTATGCCATGCCATGTTTTACCTGTCTGTAAAGCAGTATAAGCTGCCACCAGTGGAAAGGGCTCTTAAAATAAAGATATAATAATAATAGTTGTGTATTGTGTGTGTGTGTGTGTGTGTGTGTGTGTCTCATCTTCACCTTTCTTATCATATCTACCAAGCTCCTGACTTGGAGAAGGAGTGCATTATCATTTTTATTTGTTTGTTTGTTTGTTCTGTGTCATCGACAAGTTCTGTGTTTCTCTTCTAAAATGACCTGCTGTACTACACAGGGAAAGGAATGGCATCTATCAGGCAGCAAACGTGGTCTGATAGACTGCTGCTGTGTGAAACTGCATGTTGCCATATCTGGATGACAGTGAATGATGGATCTCCATTACACATCATTTAGAGTTACACAACATGCTTAGTCACTGTGGAACCGTTGATGTCAAGCTGGCTTTCAGTTTCCTGCCAAACTGTATAATAGATCCTCTTCTCTGTGCAGTATTCCTGCTTTCTACCCCTATTTAACAGTTCAAACAAATGATGTATTTGTCTTTTTGTCTTACATTTCATCTTTATGTCAGTAACTATGTATGATATGTGAATTCAACACCAAATGATACATATTAAAGACTGTAGGGAGAAGGAGATAATCCTTTTGGTCCTTTATACAAATATTCTCCAATTGGTAATAAATGTCTAATTACTTTTTAAGGCTCTTGATTACTTTAAGCTTTTACAAGACTTTAATGAGACTGCTGACCTTTTCTGTGGATTAGCATCTGCCTGGTGTTTACTAAGCTCCTTATTTTCACAAATCTCAAGAGAATAAATTACACATGGATATTTTTAGTAGAATTTGATAATAATGAAAGGCAATTTTCATTCATCATAACATTCACCAAATCTTTCAAGATACTTATGCCAACTTCATAAAACTCATGCAGTCTGGTACAATACTACAAACAAATCTCATTTCCTTTCACTCCAAACAAGCACGAGCACACCAGTTTCTATTTGTTTAATCGGTTGATCTCAGTCCTTGAACAATTGATCATGTGTGCTTTTGCTTTGTTGGACTGAAAACCTACAGCCACACTATAGCTTTGCATATAGGATTGAACACCCAGCCATGAGACGAGTTGTCACTGGAATCTATTAGTCCAGGAACAATGTTCTTGTGTCCTCTGTCAGTATACACACTTGGATGAAGAGGCTTATGATCCTACAAGTAGATTAAATGTCACATTATTGCTGTAGTTTAAGAATTTGAAGAATTTCAGACAATAAGCAATGAGCTGTAATTAAATAGCAGTCTGCTCAACACAGAGGTCCTCTCTGCAGCTAAGTACAGGTAGTACAAGTATTTGTTTACCAGCAATTTACTGAGGTTGTCTGGCCTCAGGAAACCCATATTACAAGAGAGGCTGGAAGTCACTGCAAAATCAATGGCTTTGACCTCCTGTGACAAGTGTTCCATGCCAAAGATGGAGGTGCAACTTACATCTGTCCCAATTTAGCTGAGGCAAGATTTCTGGAAAACACCTCATTTTTGATTCCATGCTACATCAGTGGCTGTTAGTAGCTCCCTAGATGCAAATGCAAAAAACAGGTTCTAACCAGTTATTAATAAGTCACTCAACACATATAAAGAGAAGGTAGCAGATCTCAAGAAACATTATAGCCTGCTGCTTTAAAGCTTGCTCAAAAATAGCCTATGCAGGCCACATCACTTGTTGCATCCAATCAGGTTTCTAGCTATCCTTTCTCCATAGCACTATAGGAAAACTAAAAGTGCAATTAGCAATTATGAAAGGAAAACCCTGACCTCTTCAATACTGCCCTGTAGAATCTGAAAAATAGCAAAGTAATACAGAGCTTATGAAACATCTGGGACCCAAAGCTTTGAAATGGCTTAGCCAATTCTGCACCAAAGTTGCAATTGCAAATGCAAAGTAGATTTGATAAAGAGTTAAAATCACTGCTCTTCCAAAGACTGAAAAGAATCTTATCAGCTGGCATAAAGCTTTCTGCTAAAGTAGTCTACCCTCAGGCAACAGATTTTATTGGAAATCTGCTCATCTGCTCACCATTTGCAGGTTAAGATAATCTAAAAGTAATTGGAAGAGACATGTAAGTACTCTCCCACAAGGTTCTGCACCCCAGCCAATGATATCTGATAATCAGGTACACTGATGATATCCAGGAATATATTGTACAACATGGCACCTAAATCCAAGCTTTATTTGTTTTGTTTTTTCATGTTTCATAATCTCATAATCAGTGGAAGAGTTCTGAGCCTAATACCAATTGGGCTCAGACACATGCTTTACATGGACACTATTCTAAATAGAAACATAACTGTAGCCATGCACTTTGATTCCCTGTACTGGCAAATATGAACCCTTTATCCATAAGGAGCAGATCATAACTCACCAGCTCCTATACTGATTTGTCTACCATTCAGAGAACTAATCAGGAAGAAACGTCTGAGGACTTAAATTCCACAATCTCTTGCCATACCCCATCATGCCATACCCCATCAAATAAGCCTCAGAAGTCTCCCCTGATTCAGCCTCCCAAGTCGAAAATGCTCAATACTGATTTTGCACTGGCCGTGACCTCAGCTTAAGTCATGATTATTAATGAGGCAGCAGAGGACTTCCAAAGAGCACAGCATCCTTGGCCCTAACAGTAATTTGTGGAGAATTGCTAATAATTGAAAGATCATTAAAGTCTATCCACTCCACAAATTAGGAGGAGGATAAGGAACACTGCACACCTGTACACTGCTGATAAAAATTCAAAGATTTTAGTCCACATGCTCCCCACTAAACTGTTTGACTTATTAAAAAAAAAGCAGGGTTGTGTTTATTACTGGGGATTAAGGTAATGATATAATATGCACATATGAATGTTAAATACCTTCATAAATACATTCATATGTTTGTGGCATTCTCAGAGCAACCACAAAGTTAGCCAACAATTTCTACAACATTTCTACAATGAAGGATCACTACTAGATGTGAAATGTCAGAATAAAGTTTTTTTTTTTTTGGTTTTATTTATTTCTTCACATTCCCCAGTGGCTCAGAAGTTTACATACGCATGGTTAGTATTTGGAGGCAATAGCTCTAAATTATTTTACTTGAGTCAAATGCTTCAAGTAGCCTTCCACAAGCTTCTCACAGTAAGTTGCTGAAGTTTTTGGCCATTCCTCCTGACAGAATTGGCGTAACTGAGTCAGGTTTGTACGTCTCCATCCTCACACACATTTTTCAATTTTGCTCATACATGTTCTGTTAGTGATTACAGTCAAGACTTTGTGATGGCAACTTCACTTTGTTGTCCTTAAGCCATTTTGCAACTTTGAAAGTATGCTTGGGGTCACTGTCAATTTGGAAGACCATTTGTGCCAATGTCTTAACATGTTTCTCCACAGAATTTTCCTTCCTCTTAATGCTCTCTATGTTGTCATGTGCACGTATCCCTCCTGCAACAAAACACCCCCACAACATGAGGCTATCCCAATGCTTCATGAGTGGGATGATGTTCTCTTGCTTACAAGCCTCCTCCTTTTCCCTCACACATAACAATGGCTATTACGGCCAAACAATTCTTTTTTGGTTTCATCAGAGCAGAGGACATATCCCCAAAAAGTAAGAGTTTTGTCCCCATGTGGATTTGCAAACTACAACCTGGCTTTTTTATGGCAGTTTTGAAGTAGTAGCTTCTTTCTTGCTCAGCAGCCTTTCAGCTCATGGTGATAAAGAGATTTGACTGTTGATATAAATATTTTTTTTACCTGTTTCCTCCAGTATCTTTACAGGGTCATTTGCTGTTGCTCTTTTTTTTCAATAAAGTGAGTTCATCTGTAGGAGACAGAACATGTCTCCTTCCTGAATGTTATGACAGCTGTGTGGTCACACAGTGTTTAAACTTACATATTACAAATTTTCTAGGCACTTTAGGTTCTGTACTTGTCATATGTAACTTCCACACATCACATCTGCAGTACATTGAAAGTTAAAGGTGTTGTGATGAAACTGCCCTTGTTTGAGGGGTATACATGGTAAAACAGTGGCCAGACTTAATTATCTCTAATGTGAGGGACAGAACAAATCACGAATACTATTAGCATCTAATCAGTTTTCCCTACTCTTTCCACAAACAGAGATAATGAATTCAGTCCTGTGGGAGCTCTATAGAAGAGAAGCCCTCAAGATCTCTTAGTTCATATTGCAAGTCTTTAGAATCAGTGCATTATACACTGCTCAAAAAAATAAAGGGAACACTCAAATAACACATCCTAGATCTGAATGACTGAAATATTCTCATTGAATACTTTGTTCTGTACAAAGTTGAATGTGCTCACAATAAAATCACACAAAAATCATCAATGGTAATCAAATTTATTAAGCAATGGAGGCCTGGATTTGGAAAATTAAACACAACACAATTAAAATTAAACACAAAATTAAAGTGGAAAAACACACTACAGGCTGATCCAACTTTGATGTAATGTCCTTAAAACAAGTCAAAATGAGGCTCAGTATCGTGTGTGGCCTCCACGTGCCTGTATGACCTCTCTACAATGCCTGGGCATGCTCCTGATGAGGTGGCGGATGGTCTCCTGAGGGATCTCCTCCCAGACCTGGACTAAAGCATCTGTCAACTCCTGGACAGTCTGTGGTGCAACGTGGCGTTGGTGGATGGAGCGAGACATGATGTCCCAGATGTGCTCAATCGGATTCAGGTCTGGGGAACGGGTGGGCCAGTCCATAGCTTCAATGCCTTCAACTTGCACAATCCAGGCACATGAGGTTTAGCATTGTCCTGCTGCTGGGTTGTTGCCCTCCTACAGCCTCCTCCACGTCTCCTGGTGTACTGGCCTGTCTCCTGGTAGCGCCTCCAGCCTCTGGACACTACGCTGACAGACACAGCAAACCTTCTTGCCACAGCTCGCATTGAAGTGGTCTGTGGTCCCCACCTGCAGAACCACTCCTTTATTGAGTGTGTCTTGATAATCGCCAATGATTTCCACCTGTTTTCTGTTCCATTTGCACAACAGCTGTGAAATTGATTGTCAATCAGTGTTGCTTCCTAAGTGGACAGTTTGATTTCACAGAAGTTTGATTTACTTGGAGTTATATTGTGTTGTTTAAGTGTTCCCTTTATTTTTTTGATCAGTGTATTTTGTGGTGATGAAACAAGTACATATGCTGCGATGCAGCGTCAACAGTCTTGAGGTAGGCTGTTGATATTTTTGTGTTTCAGTGACCCATAGAGGATCATGTTATAGCACTCATCATTTATATCTTGCACATCCTGTTAATAGATTTTTTTCATGGTATTTAGTTTGTGCCACCACAAACACTAAAACTACAACACCTTTTTGACTACTAAGAAAGAAATAGTTCAGAGGTGTTTTTGTTAAGCTGCAATTCTATTTCATTCATATGTATTATTCACAGATACACATCTAATTCTCCCAGTGAGAATTTATGTTTTTAATTTATCCTAAATGCTTTTTTTTGTTCCCATTATTTCAATTCCCCTGGGGAAAGTGATTCTTTCTGTACATGATGCAGTAATGTATCTCTATGTGACATCCCTCAGAGCCTGGCTGTGATGATGGTGTTAGCCTGAAGGGAACAGAGCAATAGATGTGGAGATGAATGAGATGTCTGTGGAGACTGATTAGATCTCTGTGTTCTCGTATTAAAATAACGCTATCAGCAACTCGGAGCACACAAAGCACTCTGCTCTCTTCCTGACAAGAACATGTCCATGCTGACACTTCCCTCTCCCTCTCAGTGGCTACGTGGATGGGCTCTGGTTGCATAAATAGACTCAGTCTGTCTCTATATCCTCAGCTGTCCAATTCACTAAATGCAGACAGGGTTTTAAGAGGAGATCTTTTTTCCTCCACTCTTAAAAGGAGAAGCCAAAAGGCTCTAAAGATTCTTTCGCGCAGTCCCATGTAAGAACCATGTTTGGTTTCCTAAAGAACATTTCAGCACATGACTATTTGAAGGAATACTCCAGCATTTTCAGCTGAATCTCTATGCACCTCATCTGTAGAGTAAATGTAGGCAATTTTCCCTGAACTGAAAGAACTGAACCCGCTGACTCCAAGCTCTTTTATATTAGAAGCTAATGGGTGGTGTACTTTGAGTCAATGGATTTAAGTTCAGAGGAAAGCATCTAAATTGTTGTCTGTGGTAAGCGACCATATGCTACAAGTGCAGCAGAAAGATTAGGCTGAAAAACACTGGAGTGATCCTTTCATGAACAAAATGCTCTTTACCTCTCTACGCTATTATTGGTAAGGGTGTAGATCTCTTATACTTCTAATGGTCATATATAAAATGCACACGTTTATTATACTGACAAACCTGATCCTGATACTGTAAAATGAGGGCAGATAATCATGATTAATTTTGGGCTCCTGTATGTTCTTTGTTTTCTCTTTGTTACAAGCTTTTTGTCTTCTATTGATTGGTGTTTTCAATTCCACAGTGCTGTTATATTATATTGTTGTATTTTTTGCTTTTTCTGCCAACAAATAATAAATGTCACTTCACAGTCACAGGAAAAACAGCATTCTCAGTTAGGTCTTTTCTCTCTACTGACTGAACAATGTGTTTAAATGGCATAAAGGGCTAAATGCTGTTTTGTAGCACAAGCCATTCTATTTTTTAATGCAAGATTACACTATCCTAACTTATCTTAACCACAAAGCTCTAGAGTTAAACTTCCTCATGTTCTGTGCCTTAATGATTCTTAGATGGCAGTCTGATAGAACTTATTGATTTTGTCAATATCACAGAGACCTCGTACATGTTAGTGTGCTGGTACTTGTGACTAGTGACAATAAAGGTTTCATCATCATCATCATCATCATCATCATCATGTGGCAGCAAAGAAATTAATCTCTCCTGTCAGTCAGACTACAATTTCCTTATAATTATTCATTCATTCAATAATTCATTTATACATTCATTCATTCAATCATTCATTCATTTATACATTCATTCATTCAATCAAGCAATCAATCAATGAATCAGTCAGGTTCTGCACTGACTATGTTGGCTTGCAAAGAGTGATGAACCTGAAGCAAAGAAGGATGGGGGCCTATTTGTATTTCTAAAAATATATATTTTTTCAGTACTTCAGTGCTTTTGTCACTTATGAAACTATTACAGTTTAAAATAAAAGTCTACAACCACATAAGGAAATAGTTGTGTCCTCTGGGGCTATAAGCACTGCCAAAAATCTCTTAAGGGAGAGAATAAAAAGCACGAGAAATGCAATTTTGCATAGATTTCTGCTCAGTCAAGCAAGAGTCTGTTCTGCTGTCTCACAGGGTCACTCCAGTCTGCTCTAACAATAAACATATAAAGCCATGTAGAAGAGCAGGATGTACTGATGCGTGAATACATTGTATTTTCCTTTTTTCCATTTCTCCATTTTTCCAAGTCTCTATATAATGTCTTTACAGTTCCTCAATCACTCACACCTCATACAAAATATATGCTTGCTAATAAACACTATGCCCCCCCCCCACCCCCCCACCCCCACCTCTCTCTCTTATACTGTGCTTTTACTTTATAATTGCTCCAGGCATTCATCCACTGTGCGAATGGTAATCGCCTCATCAGAGCGTCCTCACCGAGGTCAGTGCAGTGCCGCTGCAAATGCATGTCCACGTTGTTGTAATGGATTTAGTGTCAGCGAGGTTTAGAGATGAGATGAATTTCTAAGAGTAAGCCGAATATGAACTTATCTGCCTGGCAACATATCTTCACACTGAGAGACATTACCCAGAACACAATTCAGCACCTCACACAGGAGAGTTCACAAAAGATGGCATCACAGGTTCAGATCGCTTTAGATGCTTTAGTTTCCATCATGCTTTGATCATTTCACCTACACACACCTACATAGGATTTTTTTTGTCTGTGCTTTGTCTCAGTTTAAACCTTCCTCATGGACACTGCTATTTGATGGTGTTGTTGAGTAAAAGTGAGTTTGACTGGGTTTGATCCAACAAAACCTTTTTTTGTATTTTTCAGTTTTTGATATCATTTGAAAATGCCTGATGTACTTTATGTTGTGTGTAAATTTCATGACGAATGGACCAAAATGACTTGGAAAGACATCTGGTTCCATTGACCTACATTAAAAGTAAAGTAGGTTTTTTCCTTCTCCTGTAAAGTTACTATTTTGGAGATTTGAGGTTTTCATCCAACAGCAGTGATATACATATGTACACACACACAATCACACATGTATAACTATACATACGCTCACAAGCTCTCTCTGTTAGCTTGTACAGGGAGATTCACTCGAAAGAGGACCTGAATATTCTGTTGTAAGTCCCATTAGGATCTGATTAGCAATCTGAACCCAAGAAATACGTTACATACCTTGATGTATGTGCAATCGATTGCATTTACAAGCGATGCAGGAAGTGAAACAACAACAAATTATTGATTAAAAATTTGATAATAAATGTTCCAAGAGCCTCATCTGCTCAGCATTGCCATGCTTTCTGTGCTCCCACAGCAGCAAAATGAGTCAATAGCAGGACATAACATAGTCATCCTGGTGACCCCTACAAGGTTTTATTCAGACAGAAATTATATATGTCCCCTGAAATAGCCTACATATGTTTCTAACTAGACACTATATTCATGCAACATAGTTTTCCACATGACTGACCTAAAGACTATGTGAGTCTCGGTGTGGGCATATATTACATACAGGGCTGGACAAATAACAAGAACATCCTAACGCATTAACATCAAGGACTCAATAAGGAGCAAAGCCATCCTTTGCCTTCATAACAGCTCCACTCCTAAATTGTGTGTAGGGTTATTGGACCATTCCTCATGAACTAAATCCTCTAATCCTTTAAGGGATGATGATGGAAGAGGGAGAATGTCCTATAAAGGTCATGGTCAGTGCCTGATGTGTAGATCTAGTGATTTAGAAGGCTATTAAAGGCATTTTACTTCACCATGGTGTTTATGAAGCCACTATTGGACTTGTTTAGCTGTGCGTATGGAGGCATTACCATTTTGGAATATGTGAACATGAAGAGGGAACAGTGTTTGCACTGTAGGGTGCATATGGTCCTGTAAAACTGCTTCACAAAATAGCCTTCGGAAACACTTAAGTCTTTTTTAATGACATTTTTTAGAGGTTTCAACCTTCTATATACATAATGACTATATCAGAAAATGGTGCTTCTTATGCTTATATTCTCAGAAATACGCTAACAAAGGACATGCTGTATATTCATTATATGACATTATATATTCATGAATATTACGACATGTATGAGAGATACACATTACAATATTTTATGTTTAAGTCTATAATGTCATGCAGAGTGCATCATAGTAGTTCTGAGTACACATTATCTAGCAACTAAAGTAAAATATTGCTTACCAAAATGGCACAACATCCACATGAGTATGGACACTTCATTTCCTGCTCCTGCTTCTATGCCCATAAGCATCAGTTTTCAAACTGCAACATGCCAATCCTCGACAGTATGTCTGTATACAAGCCTTAAGCCTTTACCCTCTGCAAAACAACTGTGTTATGTTAACTGTATCATGTTAAACATAACGTTTTCTGCAAATTTTGGATGTTACAACCATGGAAATCATTGATCTCTTCATTAATAACCCAAGGGATTTTAGAAAATGTAATATTGTTAATAAAAAATAAAAATGGAACATTATTTGGTGAAATTAGGCCATTTTAATCTTCTCTCTATGCTTGCTTTCTCAGAAAAATATGGTCCCTCTGAATTTACTCCTAATTCCCCAAGTTTCCTGTTCAGCTAGATATTATACCTTCATTGCGCACAGGTGTAACTACTTTAGTGTCCAATTTAGCATCCATTTTGCCCTGCATATACCTTATATAACTTGCCCCTCTTCTCCATATCTGTTCTTCTTAAGATGCAGAACATGCTAGACCAGTTGGAAAGGAGTGTACTGAGTCCTGCTGAGGGGCATAACTGCTTAGGAAGAGAAAGGATGGTGAGACCAGCGATGTTAGACTAAAGAACCTGTTTCAGAAATGAAACCTGTGTTGGACTGTAGGGCACTTTCTGAGTCTCTGAACTGAGCTAGAAATCTGTTTCTGCATTTTTTATATAACAAGTAGAGAGTAGTGGCCCTTCAATGTTGGTCCATCTTGCCTTGTGTTTTCAAAAAAAATCTTCGTCACACATCGCAAAAAAGAACTAACATAAGCTAACAGCAGCTTTGTGATGTGATGGTGATAGGAACTGTAGCCATTTTATTTGCTATGCAAAACCATCCGTAAAACCTACCAATCTACAGATCACAGTTTTTATGTGCATATATGTGTTGGTAATAGTAAAATAGATAAATGTGAAAATATATGAGTTCTTTGGAGACAAAACAATCATGTTTCAGGCAGCAGACAGAATATTCATGACCATTTCATGTCATAACTTTATCTAATGTACCTTTTAGCTTCAGACATCTGCTTTATATCACTGTCACTGTGAACATTCTGACTCTATTTAAGTTTCTTTAGATTGAAGCTCTTCACATCAAACCACTCTGAGTGACTGTGTTTCTTAATGTTTTCTACGTGTTAACTCGCTATTAACACTGATAGCTCTCAACAGATGGAGGGAAAAAGTGTGTGAATACAGCAGGTCATCGTCAGATTTACTCAGTCAGAGTCAGGCAGAACAGTAGATGTGTCAAAATCACACTGTTGAGTTTAGAATTAGCAAACAACCTGCCAGACAATGGAAGACCACAATCAAGAACAACATAAAGATGCTTCAAACAGGAAGAAAATTGAACAATTCAAGAACAATATCTTTATGCGGTGTCAAAGAATACGCCCAAGAAGAATAAATCATAATCATCTCAGAGGGTTTACTGCAAGAGGGAAACCACTGATAAGAACAGAAAGGTTACAGTCTATTAGGAAGTACATAAAAAAGCCTGGAGATTTCTGGCATTCTAGTCTTTTGTACAGAGAAGCAAAGATTACAAGACTGCCAGAGTGGCAGAATAAGTGCAATCTTCTTGACTGCCCAAGTTAATCAGCTGGTGTAAATCCCACTGAGCACGCATTTCAGGAAAAGCGAAAAAGCCCCTAAGACAAGCAGGAACACACAATCCCTACATTACAGACCTGGCAGAGCATCACCAGGATAGATAGACAGCCTCTAGTGATGGCTTATCTTAATAATTATAAATTTATCTAGAGTATGTTAATTTGTCTAAAATATGTTGGGGAGACTTTATGACTTCATTCTGTGCTTTCATTTCATATTCATTGTTTCACTTCAAATCTAATGTGCAGACTACACTGTACATTGTCCTCACAATCATACATTTACTATTATAATATGGCTATAGCACCTAGTTTAGGTCTGCTACGATGTTAGTCCGGTAAGAGCAAATATAATTCTTCTTCAGTAATATTTATCATTCCTGTTCAGGAATATTGGCTTATTATTAAATGACTAGCATTTTCCATTGTAAGAGCTGTGCAGAAGGAGCAATTTAATTTAAAAGAGGTCACAGTTCAGTGTGGAAACGTATTTGTGAGCAAGGTACAGCTCTGTAGGGAAATATGGGAAAACATGGGAAAGAAATCCTGGAGCCACATCTTTATAAAATGCAGTTGTCATGGGAACAGTTGACTTTCAATCTGAATTGGCCCTTAGTATGTGAGTGGGATCAGTTGCCTGATCAGCATTTGGCTATGGCAATTTTCTGAGTTTTGTGGGTTCATTTTGAAAAAGGCTATCAACGGAGAACTATTATGTTTTTCACTGTGAAACATGACAACAATTTCCTCAACAGGCATAGACATGCCATGAGTTGTGGTTATAATCATGCATACTTTAAGGTTTAGCCCAGTGAACTCTCTCAGAAATAGCACAGTAAGCACAGATATATTGTAAGGTATCTTATGTATCCAGATCATCCTAATCAGTGACTACTCCTCTGGCCTAGTTAACTAATCCCAAAGAGACTACACATTGCAGGACTGATGCTGGATCTGAAGCTTTGAGAGTGCAGTGAAAAAAAAAAACACTTATGTTAAATATAATATTTATGAGCTGTTACTTTACCCACTAAACCTACAAAAAATTGAGCTGTGATAGTGAGGATCTCCCAGCATGTGACTAAATCTAGGATGACATCGTCATCTGGCTATTCTACTAAGAACTACAATAGTCCCTCCTTTACAAACAGGACATGTTGTAGGAGGAAAGCCATCTTTGAGCAGTTTTCTATTTCATTTCATTATGAAGTGGGCACTGTGGGCAGTGGTAAGATAAATAATAAATCTTGAGGATTCAGCGCTAAAAGGGGATAATTGCATACTGAGTCAATCATTTTGGTTGGAGCAAAGCAAGAGGGCAGTGAATAGAGGATGAGCCAAAGAGCGTGGTACTTATTAAGGCTCAAATATAGAGACAGGGGCATCATTAGCCCTGGCTTGCGTCATTAGGAAACCATGGGTGCATCCCGCGTAATACTGACTTCAGTGACAAAAAGAACAGAGAGGAAGTGTCTTTCTTATGTACTGTGTTTACTACAGTTCTATTAATAATAACTATATGATGTAAATTAAAAAATAAATTTATTTATTCTGAAAGATTCATAGGTAACATTATCACACACATGTAACACAACAAAATGTGTAAATATGGACCCAAACAAACAGATCTATCTATCTATCTATCTATCTATCTATCTATCTATCTATCTATCTATCTATCTATCTATCTATCATTTTAGACTGTAAAAAGGATTAAATATTCTTATACAAAACACACACCACAATATATTTTCTATTTTTATTTATTACGTTTGGTGGATTTCAGGTTAATTAGTGTTACTGAAGCTACAGCAATGTACATGGTTGTTGTAATAAACATTCTGCTAAAAGCACAATATGAAATTCTATTCTACATGTGGATCAAACAAAAAAATATTACTTCATATTTCACTTTAGATCATGCATTTGACTGTTGGTAGAAAAACAGTGAAACAAATTACAGGACTCCTTGAAGACATAATTAAAAATTAAATTATTTCTTTAAATGATACAAAATTGCATATTTTTAACATATTCTTGCATAATTTGTCACTGTTTTCAACTGCTATATAGAATTAATCAGATAAAATTATTTTTTTTTAAATCTTGTCATATCATATTTTGGCTTTGCAAATCACACACTACTGTAAATTCCATCATCCAGGTTAAAAAAGTGGGCAACCCCAAGTGTCCAGTGTAAAGGGAGTTCTGAACTGGATGCTAGCAAAACTGGAAAAAAAAAGAAGTAAGTAACTGGTAAAAGATACAAGTGGTTGATCAGTGGTAAAATACATAGGCTATACGAAATGCTGTGGGTTTATCTGCTTAGATCAGATAAGAGGGAAACTATGAAAATCGAATAACTGCTAACTGTTTCAAGAAATGTAGTAAAATAATGACAAAGTATGAAAACTGTAATTAAATGTAAATTAAATGTAAAATAATCAAAAACCAGAAAGTCCTATCTAATCATTCAAGCATTTATGGAAATTAAGTGGAAGGCAGTAATTAGTATTCAACTTGAATAAGGTATAATATTGTGTTGTTACTCTAACTAAAGATTATATACAATATGGTAAACTAGTGACTAGTGAAATATGGTAATTGATAGCATAGGTTTTTTTGAGATTACTGATTTTTACCTTCCAGCGGTTTCCACACTCGTTGCACAGCACAAATGTGGTCATAGGCTCATCAGCACTGCGAGTTTGAACCTGTGCAATAACACAACATGTAATGAGATTTCTTATTTGCAATGGAGCAATATCAAGCACATTCAGAGAGAATGTGTGTATTAAAATATAAAAGACAAAAAATAAAAATGAATGATATACATTCAATTATTATTGTGTGTGCCTGTAAAATCAGCTAGAAAAAGTGGTACCTGGTTGTAGGTACAATTCTTTTTCTTGCATTTGCCGCACTGCAGCAGGTCAGTAGTGGTACCACCAGTCTTTGCCATCTGGTGCTCACGGATAGCTTCCTGAGTCAGAACACTCCTCAGCTGCTTCAGCTCGTCACTGGCCATCTCCTTCATACATACAGAGAATATCACAGTGGTCAGTCTAAAAGAACCCAAAAACAGCACTTCTTTTGCATAAACTACATTTGTATGGCACAGACAAGTAATAATATGTGCTCTATATATATATAGCACTTATTTGACCTAGATATGTCTGGGAGTCCTCAGTCAATCTTTCTGCCCTGGTCTAGACTGTTACCTGCACCATTAGCTTGTGTTTTTACTTTTACCATGTGTTTGTTTAGGTTTTTGTCCCCTCCCTTGTCCTGCCCCACCTGTGCCTTGTCTTTAGCCCTGTACTCTCATTATCACTCTCAGGTGTCTCCAATCTTCAGTGTTGAAATATATACTGCTCAAAAAAATAAAGGGAACACTTAAACAACACAGTATAACTCCAAGTAAATCAAACTTCTGTGAAATCAAACTGTCCACTTAGGAAGCAACACTGATTGACAATCAATTTCACAGCTGTTGTGCAAATGGAATAGACAACAGGTGGAAATTATTGGCAATTAGCAAGACACACTCAATAAAGGAGTGGTTCTGCAGGTGGGGACCACAGACCACTTCTCAGTACCTTTCTGCTTTCTGGCTGATGCTTTGGTCACTTTTGAATGTTGGTGGTGCTTTCACACTCGTGGTACCATGAGACGGACTCTACAACCCACACAAGAGGCTCAGGTAGTGCAGCTCATCCAGGATGGCACATCAATGCGAGATGTGGCAAGAAGGTTTGCTGTGTCTGTCAGCGTAGTGTCCAGAGGCTGGAGGCGACACCAGGAGACATGGAGGAGGCCGTAGGAGGGCAACAGCCCAGCAGCAGGACCGCTACCTCCGCCTTTGTGCAAGGAGGAACAGGAGGAGCACTGCCAGAGCCCTGCAAAATGACCTCCAGCAGGCCACAAATGTGCATGTGTCTGCACAAACGGTTAGAAACCGACTCCATAAGGATGGTATGAGGGCCCGACGTCCACAGATGGGGGTTGTGCTCACAGCCCAACACCGTGCAGGACGCTTGGCATTTGCCAGAGAACACCTGGATTGGCACATTTGCCACTGGCGCCCTGTGCTCTTCACAGATGAAAGCAGGTTCACACTGAGCACATGACAGACGTGACAGAGTCTGGAGAGGCCATGGAGAGCGATCTGCTGCCTGCAACATCCTTCAGCATGACTGGTTTGGCAGTGGGTCAGTAACGGTGTGGGGTGGCATTTCTTTGGAGGGCTGCACAGCCCTCCATGTGCTCGCCAGAGGTAGCCTGACTGCCATTAGGTACCGAGATGAGATCCTCAGACCCCTTGTGAGACCATATGCTGGTGCAGTTGGCCCAGGGTTCCTCCTAATTCAGGACAATGCTAGACCTCATGTGGCTGGAGTATGTCAGCAGTTCCTGAAAGATGAAGGCATTGAAGCTATGGACTGGCCCACCCGTTCCCCAGACCTGAATCCGATTGAGCACATCTGGGACATCATGTCTCGCTCCATCCACCAACTCCACGTTGCAACACAGACTGTCCAGGAGTTGGCGGATGCTTTAGTCCAGGTCTGGGAGGAGATCCCTCAGGAGACCATCCGCCACCTCATCAGTAGCATGCCCAGACGTTGTAGGGAGGTCATACAGGCACGTGGAGGCCACACACAATACTGAGCCTCATTTTGACTTGTTTTAAGGACATCACATCAAAGTTGGATCAGCCTGTAGTGTGTTTTTCCACTTTAATTTTGTGTGTGACTCCAAATCCAAGCCTCCATTGGTTAATAAATTATATTTCCATTGATGATTTTTGTGTGATTTTGTTGTCAGCACATTCAACTTTGTACAGAACAAAGTATTCAATGAGAATATTTCATTCATTCAGATCTAGGATGTGTTATTTCAGTGTTCCCTTTATTTTTTTGAGCAGTGTATATATATATATCCATCCATCCATCCATCCATCATCTTCCGCTTCTCTGGGGTTCGGGTCACGGGGGCAGCATCCTGAGCAATGAAGCCCAGACCTCCCTTTCCCCAGCCACTTCCACTAGCTCCCTGGGAGGGATTCCGAGGCGCTCCCAGGCCAGCTGGGCGATATAGTCAGCCAGCGTGTCTGGGTCTTCCCCGGGGTCTCCTCCCCGGTGGACTTGCCTGTGACACCTCCCAAGGGAGGCGTCCAGGAGGCGTCCTAACAAGATGCCCGAACCACCTCAACTGGCTCCTCTCGACGTGAAGAAGCAGCGGCTCTACTCCGAGTCCCTCCCGGATGACCGAACCTCTCACCCTATCTCTAAGGAAGAGTCCAGCCACCCTGCGGAGGAAACTCATTTCGGCCGCTTGTATTTGCGATCTCGTTCTTTCGGTCATTACCCAAAGCTCATGACCATAGGTGAGGGTGGGAACGTAGATCGACCAGTAAATCGAGAGCCTTGCCTTATGGCTCAGCTCTTTCTTTACCACAACAGACCGGTAAAGAGCCCGCATCACTGCTGACCCAGCACCAATCCGCCTGTCAATCTCCCGCTCCCTTGTACCATCACTCGTGAACAAGACCCCGAGATACTTAAACTCCTCCACTTGAGGCAAGAGCTCATCCCCGACCCAGAGAGGGCTCTCCACCCTTTCCCGCGTGAGAACCATGGCCTCGGATTTGGAGGTACTGATCCTCATCCCGGCCGCTTCACACTCGGCTGCAAACCGATCCAGTGAAAGCTGAAGTTCACGGCCTGATGTCCCCAATAGGACCACATCATCTGCAAACAGCAGCGATGTGACACTGAGGTCACCAAACCGGACACCCTCTTAGAGGGATTGTGAGCATAAAACCACTAGGTGCCTAGGTTTGTACCCTCGTTACACCCTCCATCCCCTGACTGCGCCTAGAAATTCTATCCATAAAAATTATAAATAGAATCGTTGACAAAGGGCAGCCCTGACGGAGTCCAACTCTCACTGGGAAAAAGTCTGACTTACTGCCGGCCATGCGAACCAAACTCCTGCTTTGTTTGTACAGGGCCTGAATGGCTCGTAGCAAAGAGCCATGTACCCCGTACTCCCGAAGCACCTCCCACAGAATACCCCGGGGAACACAGTCGAATGCCTTCTCCAAATCCACAAAGCACATGTGGACTGGTTGGGCAAACTCCCATGAACCCTCCAGAATCCTGGAGAGGGTAAAGAGTTGGTCCAGTGTTCCACGACCAGGGCGGAACCCGCACTGCTCCTCCTGAATCCGAGGTTCGACTATAAGCCGGACTCTCTTCTCCAGTACCCTTGCATAGACCTTACCAGGGAGGCTGAGGAGTGTGATTCCCCTGTAGTTGGAACACACCCTCCGGTCCCCCTTTTTAAAAAGAGGCACCACCACCCCAGTCTGCCAATCCAGTGGCACCACCCCCGATGTCCACGCAATGTTGAAAAGGCATGTCAGCCAAGACAGCCCCACAACATCCAGAGCCTTGAGGAACTCGGGACAGATCTCATCCACCCGTGCAGCCCTGCCGCCAAGGAGCTTTTTAACTACCTTAGCGACTTCGGCCTCAGTAAAGGACAAGCCTATTCCCGTGTCCCCAGACTCTGCCTCCTCACTGGAGAACGTGTTGGTGGGATTGAGAAGGTCCTCAAAATATTCCTTCCACCACCCAATGACGTCTTCAGTCGAAGTCAGCAGCACACCATCTCCACTATATACAGTGCTAGTGGCACACTGCTTTCCCCTTCTGAGTCGCCTGACGGTTTGCCAGAATCTTTTCGGAGCCGACTTAAAGTCACTTTCCAAGGCCTCACCGAACTCTTCCCACACCCGGGTTTTTGCCTTGGCAACGACTGAAGCCGCAGATCGCTTGGCCTGTCGATACCTGCCAGCTGCCTCTGGTGTCCTACAGGCTAACCATGTCCGGTAGGACTCCTTCTTCAGCTTGACGGCATCTCTCACCTGGGGTGTCCACCACCGGGTTCGAGGATTACCACCCCGACAGGCACCAACTACCTTGCGACCACAGCTACAGTCAGCCGCTTCAACAATGGAGGAGCGGAACATGGCCCATTCTGAGTCAATGTCCCCCACCTCCCCCGATATCTGGTCAAAGTTCTGACGGAGGTGTGAGTTGAAGATCAATCTGACAGGTTCTTCTGCCAGACGTTCCCAGCAAACCCTCACTATACATTTGGGTTTGCCTGGTCTGACTGGCATCTTCCCCCACCACCTGATCCAACTCACCACCAGGTGGTGATCAGTTGACAGCTCAGCTCCTCTCTTTACCCGAGTGTCCAGTACACATGGCCGCAAGTCCGCTGACACGACTACAAAGTCAATCATTGAACTGCAGCCTAGGGTGTCCTGGTGCCATGTGCACTTATGGACATCCTTGTGTTCAAACATGGTGTTCGTTATGGACAAACTGTGGTTTGCACAGAAGTCCAAAACCTGAACACCACTCGGGTTCAGATCAGAGAGGCCATTCCTCCCAATCACACCCCTCCAGGTCTTACTGTCGTTGCCCACGTGAGCGTTGAAGTCCCCCAGTAGGACAATCGAGTCTCCAGGAGGAGCACTTTCAAGCACCCCTTCCAAGGACTCTATGAAGGCTGGGTATTCTGAACTGCTGTTCGGTGCATAAGCACAGACAACAGTCAGGACCCGTTCCCCAACCCGAAGGCGTAGGGAAGCTACCCTCTCGTCCACCGGGGAAAACCCCAACATACAGGCGCCGAGTCGAGGGGCTATGAGAAAGCCCACACCTGCCCGCCGCCTCTCACCATGGGCAACTCCAGAAAAGAAAAAAGTCCAGCCCCTCTCAAGGAGATTGGACCCAGAGCCCAAGCTGTGTGTTGAGGTGAGCCCGACTATATCTAGCCTTATATCTAGTGTCTTATGTCTCAAGTTTAGGTCCAGGTTTAGTGTTTCCCAGTAAACGTTTGACTTCTTTGTATATTTGTCCTCATCACCAAAGTTAAATTTTAGAGGTTGCTTGTTTTTTCTGCTTCTCGTAGTTCTCAAAGATGTTGAGGTCTGAGCCCTGGAGTGGTCAGATCAGTGGTCATTCAGTTCATTCTGAGAACACAAACAGCTTCTTTGTTTGAGCAGTGTACAAAATGTGCATTCATCTTCCATTATGCCTGAATGATGGCTGCAGGAATGGGTCTTTTATTGCTTCAGTAACAAAATTATTGCCATCGGTTCCTTACAAATATCGACGTTAGACTTAAACTTTCAAAGGAACTTGTAAGGAAGCTGTGGTGGAAGTGAATAAACTGTGTGTAAATTCAGCTACATATGTCTTTCATGCTTGAACTTCCTTGTCTTTAAATACATAAACATTTAATAGGTTTATATCCAAATGTGAATGAATTACATAAATGTCCACTGTTACAAAAGGCTCTCTACCTCAGCAGTCATGGTGGCTATGCGGCTCAGCTCAATAGCTCCACCCAGGACATTCTTGCGCAAGTTGGGATTCTTGGGATCTTTCAGGTTGCTGATACGGCTACGCACTCTGTTTTTGTATTTCATATCTGTGGCTTTAATCTCCTGGTAGATATTTAAGGAGAAGAGAGCAGTTAAGGTTGCAAATCAATATGCTGCTGTCATCTCATTGAAGACATTCATAGGTTTATAACAGCATTTATTTTGCATAATAACATATAGCATGCTGATAATGACCACTTCCATGGTTGTCTGTCTCACTGTTGTGTCATTTTTCACTCACAATTACAAATATGTTTTCGCTGTGCTTATCACACTATATGCTGCACTCTGTGCATGACATATTCCTTATTAACCATTAATAGGTTTCTTACCTCTGCATACTCACTATAAGTAATATACATCTATGCCACATTTTATGCTATACTGTTATAATGTTTCATTAACTGTAAGCGATGTTCTGCACTGTATCATGTACACAGCAAAGCACTGGTAAATTAACTGTTGTTAAAAGAATGTAATAAACCATTGGCATAATGAAATCAATTAATATCAGAAGACAGAAAGGATATGATCCTCAATTTCAGCTGCCATGGCATCACAGTTTGCCCCATAATCCTTGTAGTCATCTACAGAAAAAGTAAAGAATTGTACGTCATTGTACGTCATGGTTCAGTGGAAATCTTATTTCCAAAATTAGTTCACTGTGTCTGTAGAGATCTCCTGTTGTTTACCATCTGTACGTAGTGCCGCAGACAGCATTTCAATGCACTTGTCCCTGATAGAGTCCCCAGTGAGTAAGCGAGGGGAGAGAGGCCCAGCGCCCGAGCTAAAGGAGGGGGATAGAGGGCTGGTGGGTGAAGTGGGCGTCTTTGGAGTCTCAGGTTTACTTTTGCTATTCAGCAGACATAAAAAGCAAAATGGTTTACCATTAGCCTCATTTCAATTAATCATGCTGCACACTTAATGCAATATCACATGAGTGGTGAGAAAAGGTTTCATTCCAAATTTCTCCTCAATGCTCCTGGACATTGTAAGGATTTGCTCAATTCCATACCCTGTGCTTCTTTAATAATTTAATGAAGGACTGATTAGCCAAACTAGGTACTAGATAACTACAAATAAAACTGGGCTTCCACAAGGAGATGTTTGGAAATGGTTAAAGAAATATTTTTATTGACTTACATAAAACCACTACTTACTGTATCAATGTTTATTTTTTAGAAATGTGTTTGTTTTTTTAACAAACAAACAAATGCTTACTGCCCAATCAAATAACTTTTTAAATTCTAATTGTTCATTACAAGGAAATAGTACACTTCTATTAGGTAACGCCTCTACAGGCAATGCTATCACCTGCAATCTAGCTTGGTTTGCACTACCCAAACAGTTTTTGGAGAGCCACTAGGCTTATTGAAGGGCTACAGAAATACAATTTAGTGTCATCCCTGGTCTACTTCCTCTACTAGCCGTCAAGCTGAACTAAGGGAAAGCAAAGGAATCTTTCTATTTCACCATACAGGTCTCATATGATAATTAGCTGAAAAAACTTTGATACATGAATATAGTCCAAACCAATCAGATATAAATGGGACATGAAAGGAAAAATCAGACTTCTTCTCTATGTGCTGCCTTAAATCTGTATGCATTAATTAGTAATTGGAGAGCACAAAGCATGGAGCAGAAACAGCCCCAGTATACATAGATATGAACAGTCATTTCAAATTCTGTCCTGATGACCCCATGATTTGCAATTATCCTCTTTTCTCTAATCGAACACATTTGAATCAAGTTATCGGCCAAGTACCAAGCACACCATGAGCTGAGTTCAGCGAGTACAAATGGAAAAACAAAAACGTGCAGAGTGTGGGGTCCCACTGAGGTTGGGAATTACGCATGAGCACTCTCACAATTATTGATTGCACCTCACTTACAGCACAAATTAACACTGGCCAGCTATGAGAATTTGTGAGGGAATAACAGCCTGAAAGAAAAGAAGCCCAGAATAAAGTGAATAGATAAAAACAGTACCGTCCATCATTGCTGTCAGTGGACATCTTTCTCTGTAACACTCCAGACTGAGCTGACTTAGAGCCATGAGAATCTCTCCTGAAAAACAGACACGCATACAGCAGCCCATGTGGATTCATTAGGCTATACTGCCTATCAGTCAATTTAAGTGAATACATTGAATATAGAATGTGTGAGGTTAGGTTTCTCTGCACCTAAAAACCTCAAAAAGGCATAAAGGTATGTAACTGTCCTTGCCTTTCTCCTGAGAGCTTCTTAGATGGTGGTGAACTGGAAGACTTAGAGTTAGTTGAATCCCTTCTGGAAGCAAAAGGTATGCTTTGTATTAACCCCTTAAAATCCCAAGCTTATTACATGCTAAGTCTTATTATTCAGTAACTATAGGTACTTCAATGCAAACTGGTTGAGCTCTTCTTACGATACAGAAGTGTGTAATAAAATGGTCATGTAAGGGGTTAAGAAACGATTATGAAAAGAGTATAAGTAAACCAAGTATTTTCCCAGAGCAGTTAAGAGGACAACACTGTACCTCTGAGGTTTTGATTCACTTGACTGTTGTCCCTGGCCAGACTTAGAATCAGTGGAGTCTTTCCTGCATAAAAAAAATAGTCACAAATATGTGAACAAGTTTCTATGTCTAGTCAATGATGAATTAATTAAAAGGCCCCATATCTTTCCTTGCATATTTTTCCCTGGGGTCCACTTATGACAACTGTGTGGTTTTATGTAGCTAAAACATGTATCTAAACTGACCTCTATTCTGATTGGCCACCCTGCACTGTGTTTCGTTCAAAAAGCAGTACAGTCTGAATCACTTCTTATAACTTCAAAGTGAATGGGCAGAGCTGTTGTAGGCTCAATAGCTGGACATATGAACATGATTTGGACTCTAAAAGGGCTTTTGTGCAGCTTAGTTTCCATGCATAAACCATACAGACTGAGCAGTGAACGGTACAATTTGAAAATTTTACCTGTGCTTACATACTACATGAAATGCTTTCATTTCAGTACAGAAGGAAAAAATCAGTTTTGCAAGATATGGGCTCTTTAAGCTCAATGTTTTTAAGCAGACCTTTCCCTCTTGCCATCCTGGATGGGCTTTTTAGCAGGCTGCTGTTTGAAATCTGTGGAGTCTTTTCTGGAAAAAGAAAATGAAAACAAACAATCTGCATAATGGAAATTCCATCTGAACATACTTAAAGGGTATACGCAGAGCAAATTTCACCACAAGCAGCACCATCTTCAAACTACCTAAACAGCTAAACTACTCCATGCACTGATGCTGCTCTCTGCCTTTCATCCACAGTGACACACATCTATTCCAACCTCTCTTTCTTCATTTCCACAGATGGCCTTTTGTGTGGTTTACTGTCCCCCATGTCTCTGCTGACAACAAACATTATTTCAGCACTTTAAAGAAGAACCAAACTTCGTCCTTATCAAGACATGCAGGTAATAACATTCCCTTTCTTGAATAATTAAAAAAAATATACAAGCAGGTCATCTTAGCGGGTAGAACAGTAAAAGCTGTTTACTTAAATATTGAGTGAGACAAAATGCACTGTCTCTAAACTCCAACTACTTTGGACCACTACGACTGGTCAGTAGTGGTCCCATCAGTCCAGAAAAAACACTGCAATAAATGACATGCTGCAGACCTGTCCTTCTTGTGTTCAGATGTCCGCTGCTGTGCACTTTGTTTTGGAGTTGATGTGTCCTTTCTACAGTTATTATGGGAGGAAATTAATCTGTTATGCAAATATGAAAAAAACAACTAAAACCAAAAAATCTCATCACACCCTGACCTTTCTTTTTCTTTGTCTTTCTTCATGTCTAACAAGGGCCGTTTTGTGGGAGTGGGGGGATGAAGATGCAGAGGAAGTGGAGGAACAGGGGCATCAGGATCCACAGCCTCTTTTCTGAACAACAGACAAATAATGAACTACTGAAATACTAAAAAGCATAATATAACCCCTACTGCATCTATTCATCTGTCAAATATGTAGACATAAGTCTAGATGAGGAGTAACTTAATCTGCACCGTCATACTGCTAAACTACAACACAAATGCTCCAATCTCAGCAAGCCACACAGTTTACTACTGCAACCAATGAATATTGAATAGCAATACTGTAAAACTACTAAACAACTTCAATGTGCCATATGTACAATACTGCGTAAAAGGCATCATTTATCCATCATTTATTTCATTTTTTGTCTAAACAGCCATTAAATTCTTAATCTGTCGACATCAGCAAAGAAATCAGAAAACATATATATATATACACAACTAAATATAATATCAAAATTATCAGGATTTTGTGTGTCCCCTCTTTGCCTTTATTACAGCTTCCATTCTTTTTGAGAGACTTGATTTCAAATTTTCAAAGAAATCTGCAGGGATATTTCTCCACACCTTTGAAGTTCAGTCTTAGAATGTTGAGTTTTCTGCTGCTAAGAATCCAAGTAAACATAAACACAGCAGCTTTAGTATTTGATCTGCAACTGTCCTTTTTTGTCTGTTTCTATTTCTCACTAATGGCTTTTTACACATCCTTTCACACACACAGGGATTTTATTCAGGTCTGAAGCAAAAGCAGAGCTTGATTTTCTCCTTTCTCAAAGACGAAAGCTTTAAGCATGCTTCATCTGATGGTGACAATTTTAGTGGTCTACCGGGTCTTGCATAATCATTGAGGGTCCAACTTTCTCTCTATCTAGACTCTTTTAGAATCTGCTCTTATTTTTTCTTCGACTTTCCTCTTCCTTTTGGACATGGATTATTTCATATCTAATGTCCTCAGAAACACCTTCTGAACAAATTAGTAACTTGTACTTAATGGCTGTTTTGGACTTTAAATTAAGTAAACGAATTGTGCTCTCTGACTTTTGCACAGTAGTGTGTGTTTACCTTGCTGTCAGCAGTGAGCCTGGCTATGTTCCAACTGCCCTTTTATTTCATTAAAAAATAACACTAATAGTGTTTTTGTCTGTTTTATAAATAAAGAAAACACTTTCGGCTACATTTAACTAAATAATTCATGTTCTTATTAATATTGTAATTATGAACAGTATGGAAACCCCAAGGTCAACATGCCACTGTGTATTACTACCACAGCTTAAGGTCAGAGAAGCAAAGACAGAGCGTTATCAGCCATTACTAAATCCTTGACGTATTGGTGAATAGCCAAGTTGTCTGACCAGTGCAATACTCTGTGTGGTCTCTGTGAAGTCCAATTTGCTTGTTAATACTGGCTTGTCCAAAAAATGCTAGTTCTTCCACCGAGCGATGGCTCTTGAAACTCTTGTGCTTTCATGTCAGTATGTCAGTATAAAAATCACTCAGGGACACTGAGCAATCCATGTCCAGATTTTTCCAGACTTTTCAGAAGTTGCAACAGTTTACTAAATATAGTGAAATATGGTTATAGAAGCATTACTCTATGGAGGTTTTCTCATTAGTGGGGATCCAACGAGCAATGCTTCCCAATTTACCTAATTGGAAATGTATAAGTAGGTATAATTAAAAAACTAAACCTTGGGAATGAGCTATAAAGAAAAGAAATGTTGACCTCACAGCAAATCCCTTTTCATTATTTCACAGTATCAGCAAACTAGTAGATGCAAAAAAATGCATTCCAAACAAAGCATGACCTCTCTTTCTTCATCTCTAAACCAGATGGTTTCTGGGGAGGAGGGGGGTGCAGATGAAGAGGCAAAGGAGGAAGTGGGGCATTTGGATCTGGAGTCTTTTTCCTAAGTGGGAAAAATAAAGAAGTTGGTTCTGCTGTTGTATGAGTGAAAGATTTATTATGTGCTGTACAGGATATGATGGATGTCAATGAGATTGGACAGTAATTCCTAGCATCACTTTCCAAAGCTGAATATGAAAGCTTGAGATGTCTTTCAACAACATCTTGTTTGACAGCAATGATCTAAACACACACTAATAATGTTCTTTAACAGTGCCCTTAATGTTCTCCAAACAAAGAAAACAAGTGCATGCAGAACCATAAGCTGACCTCTCTTTAGGAACCTCTAGAGAAGGCCTCTTTGGAGGAGGAGGAGAGGAAGGATGAGAGTGAGAATGCTGGGAGGGAGTACGGGGCAATATTTCTGGTGCATCTTTTCTGAAAGTACATACAAATCTTTCGCATTAAAGCCCCAGATCACACCTGTGTTGGTCCAGAATTGCATTATTTTTAATATTCTTCTCAGTTTCTTTCACCAAATCCATTAACATGCACTTTTTCACATCACACCAAAGAGGCTGACCTGTCTTTCTTCACCTCCGGCTGACGTTTAGGAATACGGATATGAGGAGGCAGAGGATTGTGAAGATTGAGAGGGTAAGGAGAACTCTGAGGATCAGAGGCCTCTTTCCTGTGTAATTAATTTTGAGAGTTGAGAACCTTAAAAATACACACAGCAGCAAAAATCAGAAAACAACCGAGCCAATAACTAAAAGAAGGAAAGTCAGCTCTCAAGCCTGCACTTCTCAGTGTAAATACTGTCACAGTTTGCTGAATTAGAGAATATGACCACTTGTTTTTCACAGAATTGTGTAAAAGAGGCAAGATAGCATCTGTAGTAATTCTGTTAAACCACAGACCATAAACATTACTACCTTACTTCTGTGCCTCTAATAACACTATACATCAATATCATTTATCATGTATCATTTTTATGACTTTTCCTATCTTGCATGCCTTGCATGCAGATTTCATAAAAAATCTGACCTCTCTTTCTTTACTTCTGTGGATGGACATCTTGGATGAGCAATACGGAGAGAAGGTGGAGGTGGGAAAAAATCAACAGGAGCATCTCTCCTAAATGAAAGTATGACCATTCGTTTAGATCCCACTTACACAGTTATAAGAGAGCAACACCACGCTGTATGCTGAGTAGACAGAGGCCTGTGGGTTTTTTAACACCGCATTAGACTCAGTGAGTGTGTGAAAGTAAAGCCATGCACAAAGAAAGAATGCAAGTGTTAAATCAAATCAAATATGATAAAGAGTGTCACATAACACAGGTGGACATAACACAGGAGTGTAAACTTAAAGACAAATCATAAA
This sequence comes from Pygocentrus nattereri, assembly GCF_015220715.1. NCBI lineage: Eukaryota > Metazoa > Chordata > Actinopteri > Characiformes > Serrasalmidae > Pygocentrus > Pygocentrus nattereri. The sequence continues at coordinate 24,189,000 of NC_051213.1, forward strand.
ACATCAAATTTGATTTGATTCACTTTGATATTGGCATAATTCATTATTGCTAAAAAAATGAATAAACACATGTGACTATATAAAATGTAAACAATAAAAATAACCCGATGATTATCGGTTTCTGTAAGTAAATGTTCATTCATAGCAAACAAGTCAAACAACAAAGAAAGCAGCACCATCATTATGCAGTATGTGATGCACCTTTCTCAGCAACTGTCAGATTGTTATCTGAATCTAAATCTCATTCAGCTGAAAATGTTGTGTTAAAGCATTAGAAGTGGAGAGGAACTAAGCAGTCATGTCATGCTGCATGTTTTGAGCACATTCTCTAGCCCTAACCTCTCCCTCTTGACTTCCACAGAAGAACACTTGGGAGAAGAAGTAGGATGTGGCGGTGAAGAACGGCAAAAAACGCTGGAGTGGAAAACATCCTTCCTAAAGAACATAAGAACTCTTAACACTTCTCACTCTGCTTCCCTGTTAAAAAGAACCAAGAGCTACACAAATGTAGGAGACTTCTCACCTCTCCCTCTCCTTTGCATGATTACTGGAGTTTTTCTCCTTTTTGTGGTCACTTTCTTGTCTTTCTTTCTTTAACTCTGCCTCTTTTTTCTCTTTTCTGTGTTTGTCAGTAAGCTTCTTGTGAGACTCTAAAATGGATTTTGGGCTGACAGAACAAACAGGTTAGACCTGCCAGTTTACATTTTCATATAAGCTCACTGGACAAAAAAATCAGGTTCATGCATTATTTATTTTCTAACTCTTGGTTACACATCTTTTGCCTTAAAGATCTCTCAGTCTCTTGAGATAGTTCCCATCCATTTTGTGTGTATTTCATGTGTCTATTTCAGCATTTCACCTGCTGTTCCAAATTGAGAACTGCGATTGAGGTCTGGTGATTTCACTGGTCAGTCAAAGTGTGCCAATGATCCATCGTGTCCGCTGAACCACAGACACCCTGCAGTTGTTATCCTGGAATGTAGGAGTGTCAATGTTGTGTTCTCCTTGGACATGAACGACAAACTTGGTAGGTCAGCAGAGTAAAATGGAGAGGAACTCAAGAATCTCAAGAGACCAGCGTAGTCCTTACTTCACTTGTGCTGCCATTATTTATTTATTTTTTTTGCCCAAAGATCTTATCTTCCCTTTTAATGATCTGCTAATATAAAACACATATCAAATTGCTTTCCTAGAGAGTGATACAGTTTCACTTTCACTAAACACTTTCATGTTGGTAACACCCATGTGCTTCGTGCTCTACTCTGGGCTTACCTTGACTCTCTGTTAGGAGAAGCTCCACTGGGTGCTTCTGTTTGCTTACTGCCATCACGGCCATTCTTCAACTCATTTGGTCTTTCATCCTTCTGAGAATGAGCAGATTCTAACACAGAAGTGAAGGACACATTTTACAAGATATATAATGTAAAATAAACCTCAATATGTCCTTACTTCATGCAAAGGACATCTACAAACACAGCATAACTACAGGGTCCTACCCAAAAGTCTCTTCCAGTTTTTGATAAGAATCTTTGCAAGGGAGACGACATCCTCATCTGTGCAATGCTTTCTTATTGCATTGACGGACATGCCAATTCTTGTGTCCTGGGATAAAATAAAGAACATCCAAAAGATGCAGGGAAACATTAGATCTAAACGGGATCTTAAAATAACATGCCAAGCTGGTTACAATTGCAGTTTCTTCTAGAAACAGCTACAGCTTGACTAACCTTACCTGAAGTAACTTAAGGGTCATGTTGAAGTTTTTCAGCTCTCTCAACAAATCAAGAGCTCCTTCCTGTGCAGATAAAACATAATGAAGCAATAGCTACAGTTATAACCTTAGGCTAAACAATGAATTACTCGACATGACATGACATGATGTAACTGCAAAATCCTTAACATTCATTCAACTTTTAGCTGAAACTGAATGTTTGAAAGCTTTTTTGGTCCATATATTATATTCTCAAATCAATCAAACCATACGGCCAAAAAGTGAGCCTTTCTTATCAAATTTCTTAATAAATCTAGTCTTTTGGCCAAAGGAGAATTCCAAATTTAATAAATAGACAATCTAACTTCATCCATCCATCCATCCATCCATCCATCCATCCATCCATTTTCTAAGCCGCTTCTCCGTCAGGGTCGCGGGGGATGCTGGAGCCTATCCCAGCAGTCATCTAACTTTCTAACAATCTAACTTTAACTGTAAATAAAAGTAAGAAAAATACAGGTAATTAGAAAAGAAAACTGGGCACTGTTAGATGTTTAATCTATGCATATCTATCCCTTATTTGTCTCAAATAATATAACTTTAGACCAAGCAGAAAAAATTCTGAGTGTTTTCCATTGTCACATTACACTTGGTTGTTGGACATGACTGGGTTAATGTTCATCCATTCTTTTTTATGTATTTATTTTTCCATCTTTTCCTTTTTTTAGGTCTCAGTATCGTGAACTCGTGTGTGACCGCGCCTCCACGACCTTGTGTGTCATTTAGCTGCTGTCAGTAAACACGCTCCAACTTTTCAGCGCCTGAAACCGCAGTGGAGCCACACTCACGGTCCACTGTATCTACGGACACCGCTGCACGTTTGTTTACGGCGACCCAGACGCTGCATTAGCCAAATGTGGACGATCCTCTGCTGACGGACACCTGTTCAGCATTTGCGACCCTCGCAGCTGCGCGTCGACTCGTGGTCACTGACAGTGAGTCCGCCGCTGCCCAGCACTTTCATTTAGCAACAAAAAGCGAAGAGAAAACGCGCGCGCGCGCGCGCATTCACACCGACCAAAGTGCAGCGCGAAGTCCAGAACTGCAGTAACTCGTGAAAGACGTGGAAACCTGGAGAGAAAAGTAAACAAACAAGGCGCGTCGGGAGTCAAAATCCGTTCCTCACCATGTTATTTCTAGACACCATCTTGTCTAGCTTTTTCGCGGTCCGTATCAGCTCCTCCTCTCGGGTCATCGTGTGCGCATGAGTCACGCTCTCAGCACGAGGTCGAATGAAGTCGAGGGGGACCGCGGCATGTAAAGAAAAGCTTCAAATTCACGAAATGTAAGAAGTTTTGTTCCCAGCTTGAAGTCGCTCCTGCACTGTCCGTCAGGCCGAGGGGGCGGGGCTTCGCAGCGCGAGCCAGAGAGCCAGTGAGTGAGAATGTCCTGGACTCCGTCCAGAGGCTAAGAATAGGTTCCGTTTCAGAGCGAGCTCAGAATACACGAGCAAACCTTCACCTCACAAACTGTAAACCGTCATGGAAGCAGGGCAGCCAGCTGTGAAGTGTGTTTCTCCTCGCCTGGAGGGGCTTCAGCACAAACTCCACTGAGCTGTGAGCTTCTTTCTGACCTCCCCTCGGCGAGCGAAGCCCGTTATACTGTATTTACCGCCGTGGAGAAACAGCTAGCTTTCGGTAAAGAAGAGAGTGTCCTGTCAGGCACATGACATCGACATGGTGAGTTCAGAGGAGAGCGGGAGAGTCGCAGGCTGTGCTCTAAAACACTGGACTGTGGCGCTGCTGAACAGGTGCTGCATAAACTGCCCAGGAGGGGCAGCGTGGTGTCAGATATCAGCTCACTTTTCTAGTTTAGACTCACTACTCAAGATTTCAGGCCTAACAGACTGATCACTTACATATTCTTTTCAGAGGTGAGTTTTGTAGCCTGCCTTGAACTCAAGCAAAAGCAACTTTTAAAAAAAATAATAAAATCAGTCAAAAAACTGCTTAAAGGGGAAGTCCACCGCATTATTAAATCGCAGAGATATAAACTACTGAGTTACTGAGTGGTTTGATGTAAATTGCACAGTTCTAGAGGAATCTACCAAGTCTGAATTGTTCACAGCGGTGGTGGTAGGAACCAGACATCTGAAGAGTTTAATACCATTGAAAGCTCTTTACACTGAAAGTTATTTATGAAGTAGTTATGAATACACTGACAGATCATCGAGGCATTGTTTTACAATACGTCTGATAAGGTTTTGGCCTAAAACACATTTTTAACAATCCTTTCATAGTGGAGAAATACATGCAGGGCATTAGGCATTGCATTGGTAAGTTTGTCCACATTGAACTGTTTCACGTCAAACCACTCTGAATGAGTTTGTCATCTCAGTGGAAAGTAGGCCTGCTAAATAACCGCAGTGTCTGTGTTTACATGCAAAGAGTTTTGCCAATCCGATTTAATACAATCGTATTACAGATTCACACTGAGGCGTTTATATGCACACTCTATTCAACGCTAAGATAGACGTCCGTCTCTCTGCCGTCTTTTAAAGCTTTGAGCGTAAACCTTGTCTCCGCTGCAGACCAGTTTCTGCTCCACCATGTTGAAGGGTATAAACCCGATGCGCATGCGCAGAACGGATTCACACGTTCCGATTGGAGTGTAATCGGATTCAGGCGTTTACACGGATATTATTCTTCTATTTAACGGATTATTTACAGGATTACCCACCTCGTTCAATCGGATAGCCGTTGTATTCCAAATGGCCTCAATCAGACTAGACTATTCCGATTGAGGTGTTTACATGGACGTATTCTAATCCGATTGAGCTATTAGTCCGATTACTAACGGATGATTAGGCTGCATGTAAATGTGGCTAGTGATGCATCCAGCTTATCTACCTGGAAAGTTTGCTAGGCTGTATTTTTTCTCCACCTCATAGGAACAAGCCAAACTCCAGCACATAATCAGGACAGTGGTGAGGATCATTGGATGTTGTCCACCTACGTTTCAGAAAATCTACGATAGCAGGGTAATGAAGTCAAAATAACAGCTGACCCCTCTCATTCTGGACATCATCTCTTCCAGCCACTCCCATCTGGTAGAAGATTCAGGGCCATCAAAACCAGCAGAACCAGACATGCCAACAGCTTTTTTTGCTTTTTCCCCAGAGCTAGAGTGCTTATTAACCTCAGTGAACAGTTACTTCACTTTAACTTTAAACGTAAACTGAAACTAGCCATATATATGTGGTTAGTACTTTTTGTCTATTTACAGTAACATAAATAATTGTTTATTTACAACCTGAACTAAAACGAACTCTCACTTTATTTGACTACACAGCCACACAGTGACCACTGAAAGACGTGGTTCAGTCATTAAGGTAAGGAAGGGGCTCTCATTAAACATGTTTTACACTATGTTGTGCATTTGTGACACATTGTTGAAACAGTAGTAAGGATCTAGTAAGAATTACAAATGGGACATCATCCACTTCTGTTGTCTTTCCCCCGAAATACTGCTGTTATAAATTCTACCATGAGCATTCTGCCAATAAGTTCCATCTACTGGTGCACATGTACTCTACAGCATGCGTGTGTGTCTCAAAACTTACTTTGTGGTGTTGTTCATAGGTACCTGTATCTTGATACAGTTTGATACCAGTACTGTGTTTAGGTGCCAGTATCGATGCCGATAACGATACGGCATGTGCAACACTATTTGTATAGATATTCCTTTCTGCACATGTACAGATATTCACACATTTTTAGCTCCTCTCCATGGCTCTTTATTATTCTTTATTCGATTTGATGTATTTTTATTTAATTTTACCTTGGTTAAATACTTGTTAATAGTCTGTTTGCTTGTCTGGTGTGTTCAGTAAGTGTCATATGTGTCACTAAGACAAATTCCTTGTTTAACATACTTGGTGAAATAAAGTGATTCTAATACTTATTTAGACACAGTCTTGGTCTAAAATGAATTAATACACCTCACAGGTCAGACGTGTGGCCAGTTGCAAAGCAGTACATATGCTGTCACAAATATGCCATGATAAAATTGAACACACACAAAAAAGTAAAAAGTACACTGCCTTTCTTATAAATACACTCAAGTGGAAGTGTTATAATATGAAAGTACATCAAATTGTTATGTGACTGAGTAGATGAATTCTTCTTATAACATAGTCCTGTTGTGGTAGCAATGTTCACAAACAGGACAGATGTACCACAGCTGAAACAGCAGGAGGCAGCATGGTGTCAAATATCAGTGTGATCTTGAAATATTGCAGAACTCCATTCCAGTACTTCAGTACTTTTTGAAGTTTTGCTCTCCTAACATCACCTTGTTATTTTGTCCAATGTGTTGTTCATAGTTCAAGTGCGAGAGAACTGCAAAAGATCTCAGCAATGATTTTACTTGATGAACTTTTAGATATTAAACTGTCACCAGAATAATATTACAATATTCTACTTATGCGTTTACTCAAGTAAAGAATTTGTTTAGGCTATGTCTTCTCAACTGCATGGACTGGAGACATGATAAAATGACAAATCTGAGTTTAGAGTGTAATTAAAGAGTTTCGTTCCAAAATACATTATAGTCTCCTTTTAAGATTGTTCAGTGCTGTGTTTTGAGTAACAGGGCCCACTGGCAGGACCAAGGAGTTAAAATCCCTGTGTTTTTACACACGAAGCCTTATTATTCAAGAACTAGGACTTCAGTGCAAACTGGCTGAGCTATTCTTAATTTCAAAGATAATGTTGAGTTCTTGGCTTAAAATGCACTAAGTAATGCAACTTAAAAATACTTTGCAATTTAAAAATACTTTGTCCTGTGAACAGGAGATACTTATTTACTGTGTCTGAACCATCCATCACACAATGTTGGTGCTGTTGATCTGTTTTATAGGTGAACATACAGTGGGATTTGTTTTTGTTTTTTTGAAAAATCAGTGTAAGGCTACTTCTAGGCATCATCAGTTGTCTGAAAAAACAATGCAATGTTGTTTTTGTTTGTGTAGGTTTAAGTTGAAAAAAAACAGACCTGTTTTACCTCTAGAATTTATTTCCCAATCAAAGCCAATGAAAATTGCAAACCACATATGAAAGAAAATTCTCAGGGCATCTGTTATGATTTCTCAAGAAGAAAAAAACTCATGGGACATTTAGCACAAATAAGCAAGCTTATCTTGCTGAGGAAAAAGAGTAGGTGGTTACTTATTTTTACTGTATCCTGTGATAAAATGCTATGTGGCAGTTACATATTTAAGATGTAAAACTTTGTACTAATGTGTCTGAGTACAATGATTTTAAAACACTTTTTAAGTGCTTTTTAAAGACATCTTTACAAAAAAGGTTAGCATTTTATGTATAAGGCATGCAACCTCACGGGTGCTGCATCGCTAATGGAGAAGTGTTGTATATGATAATATATAGCACCAAAAAGGTTCTGCTCGTATTTCAATCTTGACGTCATAACAATAGAAGAACTCTTCTTGGTGCTATATAAAACTATTTTCAAAGAAGTTCTTTATAAAACTGTGTACAACACTTTCCATCAATCTGAAGAACAACATCACCATGCAAATTACCATTTAAGCATGCAAATGATTCTTTGAGTGTGCATAGTTCTTTATTGAACCATTGTCTTTACTAAAGAACCATTGAAGAATCATCATTTTAAAGAGTGTATGTCTTACAGTGGTGTTACAGTACTGTCTAAAGCAAGATTTTCTGGTTTTAATACTTGGTTTAATACTACCTTCTGATGATGTGTGTAGGGCCCATAATGTAATAATTTCCCAAGAGTTTTCCCAACAGCTAGACATGTAAATGTAAGATATTGCACTTGTTCAAAAATGTAATAAAACCAAAGAGTGTAATAACTTGATAATTATAAGTCAGTGTCTTAACTGATGATGTAATAGTATTTTTTACTGGAAATTTAAAACCATATCACATTATTGACAAGATGGTAGCACTGTTAGACTTTTGTGTTGTGTTCTGGTCTAATTTGACTGATTTACTGTTTTTCTCTATCATAAATATAACTTCCTTTATCTGATTTCCATAAGACTGTATTTCTTTGTCCAGATTAGGCAAGTTACAGTCATAACCAGAACCAGTCTTAAAAGCAGAGGCTCATTCTGAAAGAAGAATTCATTCTTGTCAGACTTCTAATCATTGTCTTATGGATGCTTCTTGTTCAAGTTCAAGTTGATGTCTGTATACAACACAAATGCATTGTAGGAGACCTCATGTAACTGCTCCCAAAAGTAGTACATCATCCATTTTTAAAACAAATTTTAGCAAAAATGATCAACTTGCAAATATACTGCATTTCCAATAATGTTATTTGATATTACATTATCAGTAAACATACTATTACATTATAGATTACATTATTGGGCAAATTATTACATTATTGGGTTTCTTTATATTTTTGACCAAGTTAAGGGCAAATTGTTGGATTTATTACCTCATTGGGAAAGTATTACAAACCTATATTCAAGGTTTTTAAAGGATTATATCCGCTTTGTGTTGCATACTTGGGGATGAGCTGTTCAGGTTGGCTCACTACCTATGTAATTCCATTGGTCTAATACAGATGGAAGGCAGACACTTAATGCTAGGAAACAAGCTGTTATGTTACACACTAGGAGTTCCACCCAAAAGATCACTTGTTACAATTTTTCAGAATATGAAAGAGTGGAGGATCAACTCTGAGGATCTGGTCTGCATAACTGGAGATGATTAAGGCTTTTGAGGAGTTTTAAGAGTTCCTGTGACTTGACTTGATCTGTCTTTGTCTGTCACCCTGTAATCTAAACCTGACCATCTGAAACAGCCAAAGATAGTGGTGTGTGCAGAGCTGAAAACAAGGACAGAACTGAGAGGATAGCAACTAGCCCACAGTGTTCCACAAAATTATGTGCTAATCCACTTATAAGATGCTTGGATACAGCAGGCAGCAGGCAATCTGTGCCACAGTGGCTGGGGTAAGAAGAACATGGCATCTGATGCTTAAGAGTGCCAACTTAAGTACTATAGAGCATCTGTGCCAAGTGGCCTCAAACAAACGAGTCAAACGTTAACCATCATGCCTGTCCTGGTACACGCAACTCATGATATTCTGAGGGAAAATTATAAGGAGACACCTCTGGTGAAGGGAAATGATATGGCTTCAGTGTCCTGAAGGCCTTGTCACTGGCACAATTTGAGGGATAGCCACCAAGCACCTCCAACCCCATGTACAGATTCATCCAAGGAGAAAGGCATCCGAGGTTGGGCATTTGAAAAAGATTACCTCTAGAAGGCAGCAGAGAGTTAAAAGGGGATCTGGCCACCCATGAAGAATGAAGAGTCAAGGTCTGTTTGTATCAGTCTCCCATTCAAACAGAAGAGGAGCCACTGATGTGGTGGAGGGGTCATGCATCAGAGCTGCCTCACCTTGCCAAGGTTACTGGGAGGCATTCATGCATCCTGGCAAACAGCAAGCCATCAGGCTGATTATTCAGTACAAGTGGACACTTTGTTTTCTTTGGTAGACCATAACGTAAAAAATTGAACATCTTACAAATGAACAAAAATGCATAGATACAGGATATTAGGCCAGCAAAACCTAATAATAATAAGTAATAATAATTTCCTAATGAGTGAGAGACGTACAATCAATGCTGCTCATTTGATTTGTTTACAAACTTTATATGGTTCATTCAATGTTATCACATCACTGTTGTCAAAGAAAAATAAGTATCCCCAACATTGTAGGAGAGGACAAACACATTCTTTAGTTTTAAGGTAAGTTAATGTGAAGACTTTATTCCAAGCCATTTTTGAGCACTTCTATTGGTCCATTCATTTTTATCATGAAATTTTCACAAAATGTAAAGTGTTTGTGCTCAAATAATGCAGAATATTAACAACATGAATGAATGGAGATGCTTGTTTTTGTGTTGTTATGCAGTTCATGTAGACAAATACAATTTCAGGGAAAGCTGAATTCAACTACAGGCAGAGAAATTTGCTCATGCATTTACAATATTCATAGACTTCCTGAGAAAACAATCCATTCTCTACAACTAGAAAAAATGCATCAGCACACATCGTGACTAACCCAGCCGTGAAAGAACTGCGCTGGCTACCTGTTTCTTTCAGTCAAGCTCAGAGCTCAGTGCTCACTTTTAGCATCTAAAAATGTATCTCTCTGACTTAAACTCTACGTCTCGTGGTATTTATCTTTTAATTTGATCTGTCGTTTTTCTTATATGATTCTAAATGAATACTTACAATTACTGTTAAGCTTTGTCACCTGTCCGTAAAGCACCTTGAGCTGATATTCACATGAAAAGTACTATATAAATAAAAATGATTATAATATTATTATTGTTGTCGGTGAGAGTGTTTTAATATTCTTAACTAATTACTGATCTGCCTTGAGGTAGCGCTGTAGCAGACTGGTTCACCCAGTTGGTTCTTCATAGCCTAACAACAGTAACTATGCCTGGGATAACTCTGGAAAACCTTATAACATGCTGTAGTATATTTGTAAATCTAAAGATTTGCCCAATTTCACAAAAAATAGGTAGAAAGAGTGAATTGTTGCTAATTTCTCAAACAGAACAAACAAGTAGATGTAAGATCTCAGTTAATGTGAGGAAAACCACATTCAGAATAATAACTGTTGAATCAAACATTTTGTTGCCATTGAAGCATCAGAGTCGCTATGGTGAGTGCAGTCAGTCAACGCTGGAATCGTCAACCAAAGGATATTTCACACACTGGCTACAAATACAACTACAATACAAATGTTGAGTTTTTTTTTGTTTGTTTGTTTATTTATGATGTTAACAGTTTACTAAAAACAATTCAGTTGTTATCTAAGTAATTCCCCAAAAGAGTATCTATACTTTAGCTAAAAATGCAATCTCTTCATGTCAAACTCTCTATAATCAATTTCAGATGGTGTTTCACAAGCAAGTAGGCAAGAAGTCCTCATATGCCACTCTTAGCAGACTGAACACTCTCTCACACACCAAATCACTTTCTCTACAGTATATCTCTGTGAGCCCTGCTTCTGATTACTCCTCCCTCTTCACTGGTGCTGCCTTCACCCTAAATACCCTCTCTCTGCTTGTATAACTGCAGCTATATAAGTGCATCACCATACATGCAAAAAGTGCTGAATTACAGCAGGTTTGGAATTTTGGGAAACAGATCTATCATTACCCACTGGGAGCACCCCACATCAGTCAGCAGCTCCAACCAGCTCTTTGGGAGCAGGAGACAGACAACAAGCAATGTTTGCCTGGAAGGTCTAGTTTTCTAACCCTCAGAAAGCCGCAGCTTGGTTCTCTTCTTGATGACCTCCCACTACATTTTTATGGTAAGATAATGCATCTACCAGTTGCAGGCACTAAGCTGCAGCATCTTGTCAGGAGCCTGCGGCGTTTCCACCAATTACAGACTAAAGACGCCATGCTCAGGCAGTTATGGAGACTTTGAGATGACATCAGACCAGAAAATGAGTGATTTCAATGCACTGCCGTTTTTTTAGGCACTCTGTGTCTCTCTAATAAAACCCTTCAAAATGGCTAGGCTGGATTGCCATGGCATTCCCATCTACCACTGGTTTATGGAGTATTTACAGCATTGGAGTAAAGACTGTTTTTGGTTGGTTTGTCACCACATACATTTATGTAGAATCTGCAAGAAGTGATATTTGGTCAAGATATGGGCCACACAAGCATCATGACATAGCTCTGCATGCCACCTGCTCTGGCAGTTTAGGCTTTCAGAACCTTCAGTCAAAACCACTGTGGTCTATACTGACTCCTAATTATAGTTCTATCTGTACACATCTAAGAATGCACACACATTTTGATATTTGATTCTTAGAATAGGCTTCCAGAATAGGCTTCTAGATAGGACACAGTAGGCTTTCAGATATGAAGGAATTAAATAAATGATAACTGACTGAAAATGTTGCCGTTGCAAAGGTAGAAAGCTTATTTTTAAGTATACCTGTATGCAAAAGTTTGTGCATCCCTGGCCAAATTACATATTTTGTTGATTTTTGAAGTGAAAAGAATAAAACACAAGATTAACTTAAAAAATAGAAATGAATTTGAGAGGACAGGTTAGGCAGGGAAAGAATTGTCATGGAATTGTCAGCTTACTAAGTCTAATATGTAATAAATGCTCTGACTCTTCAAACCTTGTGCTCCTCTAAGAAGCAGGCTGGATATAAGAAAATAAAGCTAATTGATACCTGATGATGTCAGTATGCAGAACAACATCTAGGTAAGCCAGAGGCATTTTGGAAACAAGCACTGTAGACTGATGAAGTAAAAATTGAACTTTTTGGCTGTAATTACCAAAGTTATGTTTGGGCAAATAGGAGCACAAATTGAATCAATTGCAGAGCAGATTTTTTCTTTTAATGAAAACAGCATGGGGGTGAACCTATAATGCTTTTAGATTGTGTGCCAGCCAATGGCACGGAAACACTGCATAGATAAATTGTGAAATGGATTTCATGAAATGTCATTAAGAAAATGTGACATAGTGAGTAAAGAAACTGAAGCTGGCAACGATTCAAAGCATCTACTTCAAGAAATGCAAGCTGAAGTGTTTGAAATTGCCCTCACAGTCCCCAGTCCACTGAACATCAATGCAAATATTAAATATGGTGTGCACTGAAGGCCCAAGAATTTTGCAGAAACTTGAAACGCTCTGCAAAGGGAGAGTGGATGAAAATTCCTGAACAAGAAGTAAACAAATAGTGATTGCAAGGTGTGATATCTGCCAAAAGGTATTTTACCAAGTATTGACTTAGTGTGGTGTGCAAAGATATGTGCATCTGTAATTACTGTAAGGTCAATTAATTATAAAGTAACTGAGCACTTCATTTGCAAAAAATGATTTTTTTTAAATAGAAGTTTTAATTATGATTTTTCGGTCCCACTTTATATTAAGTGTCCCTAATAACTGTGTAGTTATATGTGAACAACTTATGCAACAACAGTGGAACTATTATGTTTTAGTCTCTGTTACAGATGGATTACAGCAGTACATCTTATGTAATTACATATAAGTAGCAACTTCAGTTGTTATATAGGTATAGTACAGTTACAGAGTGGTAATTATAGAATGGAAATTAATGTGGTGTGATTAGTTACAAATGTAATTTGTAAAAAAACTTCTGATCTTGTGTATCAAAAATATATGCTTGTGTAATTACAAGAGGCAAAATATACATGTGTAATTACACAGGCTGTACTGCTGTAATCCATCTGTAACACTCATTGAATCATCAGTAGTTACAGTCTTATTAAATAGGTTATTAATGTGTAACTACACAGTTATTTGCGACACTTAATACAAAGTGGGAACGATTTTTCTCTTTAAAGATCAACAAAGTGTTTAACTTGGCTGAGGTGCCCAAATATTTGCATACAACTGTACATCATACTGCAGCATGTTACATTTAGTAATACTCCAGTATTAGGCTTTCTGTAAAGAATGGACTTTCACAAATGCAAACTTCTAGTTGATGTAGTTTCACTTACATTTATGCTAGTTCAGGGGTATATTCCTTGACAAGATGCCTAAAGACAGAAGTGTGTTAGTGTGCAAATCTCTGCTTGCTCTCATTTCCCTGCCTACCTGCCACTAATCCTGTGTGAGAACATCCCAATCCCATTACATGGACTGCACTCTTCCAAGTGCCTCCTTCAAAGTGTGTACTTACCTACATGCCCAGTTTCATTCATTACTCAATTAATCTGTTTGTGAGAAACAAAATGAGATAACAGCATTTAGACCAGCTTTGAAAGGCACTGCTTCAGATCTCCATGCAACATAATATGTTAAGGATGCTCTCTGGGCTAATCTCTTTATGGGTACATTCTAAGACGTAGAAACAAACAAATATAATTTGATCTCTAAATTGTTTTCTTCCTTGTTATCCATTTAATTAGTCCTCATTTGCCTAATCCTTTACACAATAAAACTGATTTGTCACTTGTAAAGATATGTGAAAAATGTGGAACAATGTTTAATCCCCTTTTAAAGTGATTGAGGTAAAAGACAAGAAGGTGGAGCACCAACAAAATTTGAGATGATGGGATAAATTACAGTGTTCAAACATAATTTTGGGACACCTCTATCAACATTTTTTCAAAATTATTTAATATGTTAATGTGTTATGAAAAATGTTCTTGACCATATTCAAAAATACATTTCCATAATACATTAATATATATATATATATATATATATATTTTTTTTTGTGTTTTTTTTTTTTTTAATTATGGTATATTATATACTATTCTATATTAAAACTTCTCAGTCAATATTTTGGGTCCAACTGCACAAAGGCAAACTAGAAAATGTTCTTCCATCACAGTTTTACTTCAAAAAAATGTTTAAAAATACTAGTACAAATGTTTAAAGTAGATACATCTAATACTGCTCCTGGAAAGCCACGATGTAATACTTAGATCCATGAACAAATAATTATTAGTTTTATTGAGATAAAAAAAAAATATATATATATATATATATAAGTGATAAGTGATAAGTGATACTTTTTTGATCCCACAACCGGGGAAATTCCACCTCTGCATTTAACCCATCCGTGAAGTAAAACACCACAAACACACTAGTGAACACACACACTAGGGGGCAGTGAGCACACACTTGCCCGGAGCGGTGGGCAGCCCTATCCACGGTGCCCGGGGAGCAGTTTGGGGTTAGGTGTGTTGCTCAAGGACACCTCAGTCATGGACTGTCGGCCCTGGGGATGGAACCGGCAACCTTCCAGATCCCTAACCTCCAGCCCACGACTGCCTCCATATATATATATATATATATATATATATATATATTAATATTACACACTCACCAGCCACTTTATTAGGTACACCTTGCTAGTAAAAGACCCTCTTCTGCCTTCAGAACTGCTTTAATTCTTCATGGCATACTTTCAACAAGGTGTTCGAAACATTCTGCAGAGATTTTGGTCCATATTGACATGACAGCATCACGCAGTTTCTGCAGATTTGTCGGCTGCACATCTATGATGCGAATCTCCTGTTCCACCACATCCCAAAGGTGCTCTATTGGATTGAGATCTGGTGACTGTGGAGGCCATTGGAGTACAGTGAACTCATTGTCATGTTCAAGAAACCAGTTTGAGATGATATGAGCTTTGTGACATGGTGCATTATCCTGCTGGAAGTAGCCATCAGAAGATGGGTATACTGTGGTCATAAAGGGATGGACGCGGTCAGCAACAATACTCAGGTAGGCTGCGGCATTTAAACAATGTCCAATTGGTACTAAGGGGCCCAAAGTGTGCCAAGAAAATATCCCACACAGCATTACACCACCACGACCAGCCTGAACCGTTGGTACAATGCAGGATGGATCCATGCTTTCATGTTGTTTACGTCAAATTCTGACCCTACCATATGAAATCAAGACTCATCAGACCAGGTAACATTTTTCCAATTTTCTGTTGTCCAATTTCGGTGAGCCCTTGTGAATTGTAGTCTCAGTTTCCTGTTCTTAGCTGACAGGAGTGGCACCCAGTGTGGTCTTCTGCTGCTGTAGCCCATCTTCTTCAAAGTTTGACGTGTTGTGCATTCAGAGATTGTATTCTGTATTCCTTGGTATACACGTAATATCCCTGTAATAAGTGCTTATTTGAGTTACTGTTGCCTTTCTATCATCTCAAACCAGTCTGCCCATTCTCCTCTGACCTCTCACATCAACAAGGTATTTTCGTCCACACAACTGCTGCTCACTGGATATTTTCTCTTTTTCGGACCGTTCTCTGTAAACCCTAGAGATGGTTGTGTATGAAAATCCCAGTAGATCAGCAGTTTCTGAAATACTCAGACCAGCCCATCTGGCACCAACAACGACGCCACATTCAAAGTCTCTCTAATCACCTCTCTTCCCCATTCTGATGCTCAGTTTGCACTTCAGCAAGTTGTCTTGACCACCTGTACATGCCTAAATGCATTGAGTTGTGGCCATGTGATTGGCTGATTAGCTATTTGTGTTAACAAGCAATTGAACACCTAATAAAATGTTGTACCTAATAAAGTGGCCGATGACACACACACACACACACACACACACACACACACACACACACACACACACACACACACACACACACACTTTTGCCACCCAAAAGAAGGTGATTTGCAACAAAACACTATCCTAAATATTAAATGCTAATCTGCATAAATACTTGTGTTTTGGATTATTTATTTGTATTTATTATTTATTTGTGTTCGATTATTTGCTTTTCACAGTGAGTCCTGTTTTGCCTTCCTGCCCCAACTGTCCTCTTTTTTGAAAACCAACATATAGTAACCTTACATACCAATACTACAGGATATGAATGAATAATAATAAATGATAATTGCTTGGAAAGTAATAAATAAACATTAAATATAATTCAGAAAGTATCCCAAGACTATGAGCAGTGTATATAAGCAGGACTGTAGACACAGTTTATCATCATAAATCTGCCCCTCTACTCATCCATGGAAAAATCAAGTGAAGGCCATTCGATTTTCATCACACTGTAGGACATACTTTTTAAAAATCACACCACACCATAGGACACACAACTTCCTGAGTGCCTAACAGTGCCTGTGCAACTGCTCAGATGTGAAAGTGAAAAGTGTTTGAATAGCATAGCAACCGCACCAGGCCGGTGTTTCTCTCATGAGAGAGTGTCTTCAGTTACTCATCCAATCCTGGACTGATTGTCTACAAATAGACTTGTCTCTGTTATAATCAGATTAGCTCAACTCAAGTGTCCCTCTGTCCAATGTTTATATCAGTATAAACAAACTTTTGTATCACCAGGAGACATGTTCACACATTTGGCCATTTTAGCATTTTCCTTAGACAATTCCTTTCCCAGTGACATCATTCAGTATACAAAGGCTTATTTACAAGTTAGCTGTATAACCATGGTGATTTGCAAAGTCACTTACTTTGAGCTAACTTAAGCAGGTTTAGAAGCTTACACAACTATATGGAAATGTTGATGCCCCAGATGGAGAGCCAGCTTTCAGCAGGATACATTACAATTGTATTCTATAGACTTAATTAGAATGGTTAAAATTATATTAATGTTCCAATCTTTACTGCATAGTTTAATGGTATGTAGATATATTTACATTTCCTTCCTTAGTATTACACACTAACTTGGCTCTGGCTTGTGCTGGGCAGTGAGAAAGTGAAATCAGCACAAGCTGAAAAACATGCAGTGGTACCAATAAAAAGTATAAACTTTAGGGGCTTCCAAATGGTTTTGAGCTGCTCTTTCAAGTTCTCCGAAGATTTATAGGTGCCACATGGGGTTCCAGCAGTCTGGAGGAAACTGGAAACCTTATACAAACTCTCCAATGGAAAAACCCCTCCAGAGGGCTCCAAGGTCACTGCCAGGTCAGAAGGAAATGGCCAGTAAAGTGAGGGTGTAGAAGTGATGTCATCAGAGAGAGGCCCTTAGTAGGTGATGTCATGAGAGGCAGTGGGCCTGCTGGCACAGTTGCTTACTAAACACAAATGTGCTCAGCCCACAAGAGCAGAAGCGCTCTCACAGTGGCTCAAGAGTAATCCTGGGGTTTCCACCATTCATGAAAGATCTTTTTGTCCACCCCGCAGCCTCTTTCAGAAGCTGAGGGGGGTCAAGGTTTGAGAGAGAGGAGGGCGTGTGACTGACATTCATGGTCATTTTGTTGAGACTGTTTTCCAAATCAACCTAAAAGCCCCTAAATGAAGCAACTAAGAACAGGAGCTATCAGTCATTGCTGTGGAAAGCCTTCATAATGCTGTATTTGTCATCTGCTAATATAATGCCTATTGTTTCTTAACTTTACAGAGTCATGGTTTTGCTATGACATTACTGTGAGGCACAGCCCAAAGAATCCAGCAGCATCTTTTACTACATCTAGGTAAAAATTATTTTATTTCTGATCTCCAACCCAGGCTCAGAAAGAAACTGAAGGAATTATAACAAGCAAAAAAAACTAGTTGTTACAAAAGGTACATTCTCTAAACCCTCTTGGCCATAACCGATACTGTTGTCCCATTTGGCCATTGATAATTCACAGAAATCGTGAGATCCTGTTAAGTCCTTAGTAAACAGTGATATGTTTCTACTATCTGAGGGTTGTCAGTGAACATAGTGAGATCTGTTCTCGGGCTTATCTTCACAGTTCTGGTCATTTTCTACCCTCAGTCGCAGTGGTTTTCTGCCAGCAAATGGTGTTACAGTATGTCACACTAGTGCGCAGGACTTATTACTCCACCTTCCATCATCTGAACTCATACATGCCTGAGTTTTTAGGCTAAACAATCCAAGTCACAACATAAAAATAGTCTTGTCAGCTTATGGAAGGTAAACCGTTTTCTCAAAAGGACAAACAGCCTAGTATGTACATTGTTACTACACCTACTGGTGCACAACACTTATGTGGCATGAAGCTTTTGCAAAGGACTGTTTCTGTATTTTTTCAGCTTTCAGGAGAAACAAATCTACAGAGTATTCATTCTGCTATTCCCATTTGGTTCTGCTACATCCAGAAACTTTAGCTCAGAGCTCTGGAAAATCCAACTAAATGCCAGAAATAATATTCCAGTAGACTGCCACAAATCTCCTTCCCACTGCAAACATAAGCCAGCAACTGGGGAGGAAAAAAGGGCTCACATCTGAAGAGAAAAAGAATTACATCTATCCAGGGAAATGTACTGTTTATTATAAATTCTAATTAACAGTTGATTGGGTTAGAGACAGGGCTTTCTTGGCAGTAATACAATACATCTGTTTTAAATGATGTGACTTTTAAGAAGACACTGCTGTTGTGGCTAAAAAATGTCATGATAAACCAGAAGCCCAGGAAATGACTGAGACAATCAATGGTATTCTCTCTCTCTCTCTCTCTCTCTCTCTCTCTCTTTCTCTCTCTTAGACAGAACAAAAAAAAATAAAACTAATGTATGGACTTATCACTTTTCTTCCATATTTCAATGATGTTTAAGTCTTTGGAATGATTCTGCTATATATCATCTGCTCTCAGTATTTAATGTAAATCACAGAAATGCAAAGTAATACATTCCATGCATCCAGGCCTTTTTGCAGTTAATTTAACAAATAATACAACATCAAGCTAAATTAGAACAAACAACACATTATTTCCTCAGTCAAACTGTGGACCACCCCAGAGGGTACTGGCTCACAAAGGGCCTTTTGTTCCAGCATTAAATTTCCATCACAGGGTAAAGAGATACTTTCAGCAGATCTGTTACTCTCATCAAGGACAGGGCAGGCTTGAACTGATCATCCTCATCTTTGGCTTTAAGGCAGGGGACCAAAATTACTCATTTTAATTTCCATTTGCCTTGCTAAACTAAGAGTACTTAGAATATGCTACAACCTATCCATAACATTTATGCATTAAGTGCTTTCAGCAGTCTTCACATTAACCAAAGTGGTGTAACGATATAGGATCTTTTTACAATAACTGGAACTCAAACATGAAGAAGTTAAGCGTTTATACTGCAGAATCAATTAATCCCATGTGTTCCATTCGGTCTGCGATCTTCACATCTTTATAGCTCCTGAGTTTGGTATTAAATATTTCAGTTGGAAGAGGGTGTCTAGCAATACAAATAGCTGATTTAAATTTACTTCTCCCTCTTACGTGACCTCCTCAGGTTTTGACGAGCGGAGGAATTTAGACAGTTGGAAATCGAATGTTTATTCATTCATTTCCAGAACTCAAGGAACTTCCATTCATAGCAAAGTCAGTGAGGCAGAGTGAGGAAGTATTAGACTCCTATGGATTTTTAACAGCACTGCACACATAATGCCTGGAGTTTCTTCATTATAATTATTAGTATTTGTTGGTAAGTGTTGGTGTCACAACTTTTGCTGTTGCTTTGAATCACCAAAACATTCTGTCCCATGCTAAAATATAACTTCATCGAAAGCTCTTACATAATAAAGTTCAGCGTCTCCTTATCCATGAGATGAATCTAGTGAATGGCAACACTATTAGTATCTGTCTGTATATTTTCGTGATGCCCATTAGGGACTAATGTCCCTACAAATCAGCAGTCTTCAATCTCTAGGACTCCAGGAAAATTTGTATTTTGTTCATGTTTTTTCACCACAAAATGATAAATAACTGAGACAAACCCTTCCACAAATCTTCATAAACTGTCATCATTTAAACAAGTAAAAGAAATAACTGTTCAGTTTATATATATATATATATATATATATATATATATATATATATATATATATATATATGAAAAAACTCCAAAGAAATAAAAAATAACGGAAAACATTGACAGAATGGGAGAAAAACAAATGGGGAGAAAAACAAAGAATAGAAGAGGAAGAACAGTGATGACGGCAGAGGCTGAAAACCAGTGAGGGAAAAAGTAAACATGTCGATTGAGAAAAACAGTAAATAATATGGGACTGAACAAATAAAAGAAACAAGAAACAACACATGAGAAGATAAAAGGAAGAATGCATTTTTGCATATACATAAATGTCACCCACATGTTTGATTTGAGCCTCTTCATGTCAGACTGAACGTTCCCATAAAAATGTTTAATTGCAAAACGGGGCGGATGTTGTTGAATCATTGTGCGCTTTGAAACTATTTTATGTGGCTTACAGGGCGGTTATTTATAGAAGCTGAGCTTTGTGAGTGTGTTCCTGAGGTTGTGTTTATTTTGTTTCTCAGAGAGTCAAAAACTTTCGCCTCCACAGGACCTATAAAGTCTTTGGCCTTGGAGACAGTGAGGAGTAAAGTCCAGACAATGGTGCAGTGTTCCAGCAGACAGTGGGATGCTCTGTGAGCTGGACCATGATGTTTGCTCCCTTCTCTGGGAAAAGCCCATGTCTGATATCACAGCAATGCAGATAACAGTGCAAACTCCTCATAGGCCTCTGCTCAACCCAGGCAACAAGCTGCGATAACATCATGAGCTAATTCTCCCTGCACATGTGTGGGGTGAGAGACGACAACCAGCAGAGGATCTCTGTGGCCGAAAGCCCCACCTGAACATCTGGCCTAGGGCAGAACAGCCCACAGCTTTCATCTGGCCTTGGGCAGGATGGGGGGGATGAGGGATGGGTGGATCCTCAGATACTGTAAATACAGACAGACTGAGAGAGCTCTCTGTCTTCCCTCCACCTCATCAGCATAAACATATGCCACGTCTGCAGAAGAACAGCAGTTCTTCACCACCACTACCACCAGTGGTTTATAATTATATTCTACTCTCCTGTACTTCAGTGTATTCTGCACATAGAGCAGACAGACAGTGACATTTGACACCACAGCTGGAAGTTACTGTTTTCTTCCAACCCAAATTCAGAACTAGCTTCCCTGTCCAAATCATAACCTAAATAATCATTAAAATGACAAACGTAATCTCAAAAGACAACACTTGATGTCTTTTGCAGCTATCTTTTCTCAGACTGACTGTCCAAACATAACAGTGTAAATATTTCATGTGAGAGGAAAAAAGTATCTGTAACCAAAGGTCAGTTAAAAAGAAGGACATTTGTTCATCAGTAATTCCAAAAACATAATCAATCATATTAATTAAGATTTCTATAGTTTTGTGTCTTAAAGCCCTTAACCAGACGTCTAAAGCACTTAATAACTCTAAATGCTACCTCATAGAAAGCTATCACTTGAAATGCAAGTACAAGTCCACTGCCTGATGACTGAGAAGTTGTTTTACAATAGTTTTGAGTAGATGTAGGCCTGGCTGTGTCTTCACAGAACAAGCTGTATATATCCTGAAGTGCAGGCAACACCACTGTGGTAGGCCTCATAGTCAACGGTGATCACTCTCTGTCTACTGGTTTCCACTGTGGAGTCACTCAAGTTCCTGGGCAACACCACATCCAGTGAACTAAAGTTGGAGAAGAACACAGTTTCTATAGCCAAGGAAGCACAGCAGAGAATGTTCTTCCTGAGACAGCTAAAGAAATTTAACATGCCACAGAGCCTGATGATCTAGTTCTACACACCAATCGTCAAGTCCATTCCCATCATCCATAACAATGTAGTTTGTTTCCTCAACCTCACAAATACAAGCCAAACCTCATTATCAGAACAGCGCAGAGGATGAGTGGATGTAGTCCACCAATGCTTCAGAACATCTACAACAGCAGGGTAATGAAGCATGATAGTTAAATAACAGCTGACCCCTCTCATCCTGGACATCACCTCTTCTAGTGACACCCCTCTGGAAGATGATTCAGGACCACCAAAACCAGCACAGCCAGACATGCCAACAGCTTTTTCCCCAGAGTTGTAGTGCTCATTAACCACAGTGGACATCTTAACTGAAATCAACAAACATGCCCTGATGTATTACAGCACAACTCCTTGGTAACATAATACTTTTTTGTAAAGCTGAACAATTTTTTTTTCCATAAATATTTCACAAAGTGTTCTCAGGCCAGCATTAGACAGGCTAGCATCCTTAGACATACTCATCTGCATTCGTTTAGATATTCAAACATTTCTTTAGGCTTCTCTCACTTTGGGTGTTCATTATATCTTGCTTATTCTTTATTCTATTTATTGTATTCTCATGCACCTTTTTTTGAGGTTTACTTTTCTTTGAATTTCACCATTAACAGCATTAAAAACTTTAATTACACGTGCAGGTTCACTGGTCATTTTGGATAAAATGGAAATAAAATTAAATAAGTACAAATATAATGTGGACATTATAACTCCTGGTTTCTACCACCAAGAATGTATGTCAGTAAGTTTCCCTACAATAAATCACATCACATTAAACTGCTCTGAATGACTGAATTTACATAAAACATTTTGAAAAACAGTGGAATTGCCCTTTCATAAACTCTTGAAAATAAAATGTTTCTAAATGGTTTATTGGTTTGCATAACATGTTTTTTTTCTGATTAACAAAAGCATTTTTAAACAACCATCTATTTAAAGGTCCTTTAGGGAACCAAAAGAGGTTCTTCCTTGGTATGGCTCCAAAGAGTCTTTTTGCCAGCTTTATTATTAAGAGTGTAGTTCTTACTAGAACTTACTGTGTGATTAATACTAGCTTTTATCAGTTGCCATTTTATCCTTGCTCCTCACTCACTCTGCTTCACTGGATTTTTGCCCTTGGCCCCTGACGGCCCATCTGCAGCCAGAGTGCTCTCTGTGTAGCTCAGGCCTACTGGGCCACCTAACACAGGCATTCGTTTGGTTTGGGAGTGCGGAAGCTCAATGGGGCATTGGGGCTTGGGCCGGCAGTGAGTGGCTCTGCCCCCCTCGCTGGGTAAACTCCAGCCTGCAGTCCAGACACTGCCCCCATTCAGCTGGTCCACGTGCTGGGGATAAAGTTGGGATTGTTTGTCAGCGGGCTGTAATGCGTGGAATGCAACGCTTTGGTTCCCCTCTGGGAAAGGAGCATGGGAGGGGGAGATACAGCACCCGTCTTTCCATCTCTCACACTCACTCTCTCATTGTGTTACCCCCTCCACCAGCTCTCATTTTTATTTTTATACCTCTTTTTTTTCTCTCGATCATATCATATGGTTTGCTTTTCAGGATGATTTATTCACCAGGTCCAGTAATAGCTATAATCAGAAGATGTGACTGAAGTTAGCTGTCAAATATCTAGCTTATTACTCTCATTGTTCTGCACATTAAATTCATATTGCATAATTTAATTATGTAATTACATATTTATTAACATGCAATTGCCTAATTCAATATCTAATCATTATGTTATGAATCATATTTACATTCTGTATTGATGGGTTAATATCTGCACTTCCAACCCTTTGTTGATTAATGTCAAAAAATGAATAAAAAATGGGGAAATTGTAAAGGATGTTTTTCAGTGTTGAATGCGGAGTTGAATGGGACTTAGGAAATCACACTTTCTGAATCGTTTTCTATTTCTGTAAAAAACAACTACACATACTGTATTCAACTAAAGGGATGAATAGAGTATGTGTCGTTTATTTACAAGCATTTAACCTTTTCTTCAAAAAACAGGCATTGACCTAGGTTTCTTTGGAGCAGTGTCATAGATGAACCATTTGTGGTTCCCTAAAGAATGTTTCAATAGATGGTTGTATAACTACTTATATAAATAAGTTTTAAATAATATAAAAAAAAAATAATGTTCCATAAAATGTAAAGGTTCTATTGCAAAGTTTTTTTTCCCTAGAACCGAACATCTAAGTCACATGGTTAAAAAAATAGATCAGATATTTACTGAGGGGTTACTCTAGGATCACAGCAGCACCAGCTCAAAAGGCACACTACCGCATAACCTTTCACACTGGCATTTCCTAAAGCACTCCATGACTCGCTGTGACATCATCCTCCACACACACACCACACACATGACATGTGTTCACACACAACTCACATACGCATACCACATCTTTCTTTGTGTAGATCCTAAAGCTCACAGTGACAGAAAGCAGCACAACCCAGTCCTCCAGCATATTCATAACGACACATGGTGAAATCGCTAATGAATATGTTGCTGAACTGCACTTACCTAGTGAAATCCCACTGCTGACAAAATGAAAAAGTCCCTCTGGTGCTTCTGATCTCACAAACACACCCTGTAATGAGCTGGGGATGTACAATAGAGAAGAACCACACACATTTTCAGTTTAGAGACTGCTCAACCCACAAAGACAGGTTAAGTACTCTATGTATTCTGTAGTCGGCCCACCAGGTCAGTCCCATAATTCAGTGCATCAGAGGCATGTGTTTCCTCTTAACTCTTACAGAATGATGTCACCTTGTAAAAATCATATGATCACCAAAACAAACTTTAATTAAAAACACCTACTGCAGTCAGGCTCCATCTGTTTCTCCAACCTGCAGCTCCGTCTCACATGGGCCTGCAAACCCAGTGTGACATTTTTCTGAGGTCCAGCATGAGGCGCTACCCAAAACTATTAAAGCACATGCCTGCCAATGCTAGAATATTATAGTCAGATGCAGCAAGAGCTGGGTTCTACCTCAGTACATCTGGTAGAACTACTACACCGTTTTCACTGTACTTTGTTCTCAGAAATAAACGTTTCAAAATTGTCTGTGGCTTGGATGTACGGTTTTGGTGCTTTGGGTGCTGGCATACAACCTTTACATCAGGACTTCAAAAGCAGGACTCATGGGCCAAAATTGGCCCATTAGGGAATTTCATGTGGCCCACCGCTTAACCCCCAGCCAATGAGAGAATGTGTGTTTTTATGCAACTTATTATTTTTCAATCAAAATAAATGTTTTTAGTACTTCCAGTAACAAAATGTAGAGAAATGTCACAAAATAAAATGTAAAACCCTTTCAGATGAATAAAAGAAAAATAAAAGATTATTGCTTTCTTCTCTGTAATATACATAAACTTGGACCATAAACTAAAAATGTCTATGGATGGTGTCCAACTTTTTAATGGGAAAAAAAAAAAAAAAAAAAAAAAAAAATATATATATATATATATATATATATATATATATATATATATATATAGTTCACCAAGGAGAACAAACTTTCACCAGCTGATCACTGATTTAGTGGTTATATTTGAAAATATTATTTTTAAGAACTTAAACTGCTTTAAAGAGCATTTTGAATAATAACTCCAGTGCTTTACTTATTTTCTATCCTTATCTGTAACTGTACACTGTAAATCATTTGGTCACACAAAGTGTTCTCTAAAGAACCCTTGAAAGACCATTATTTTTAAGAGTCTAGTCTAGAACTCTCTACATTTTCATCGCCATCATCACTAGCCCAGCTTTCAATTTCTGAGATGTTTTCACTGTTAATTAACTGAAGCACTTCAGGTGCTGTATACTCTGTAAAATGATATTTTTCATCTTAATATGTTTGTCTGTATAAACTGTCACTGCAAAGTAAAATTTTAGCAGCAGCGCTAAAAAACTAGTATGAACACAATACATCAAGTCCCACTGTCCACTCTAATTTAGAAAAATCATGGGTAGAAAGTTGTCATTGTTTCCATTGTTGTTGAACTGTTGTTCTATTGTTGTTATATCACAATTCATCATTTAACAATATAACAAACACATACAAAGATGAGAGGGTTAAGTAATAGGAGTGAGGAACTAAAGCCTGGACTGAACAGGTCCTGGTCATTTAAAGGGTTAAAGAACCATCTATTGAAAGTTTTTTTAGTAACCAAAAGTTTCATCTCTATGAAATCACATCAAAAAAAAATGTCAGTATTATGAATACTGAGTTATTTTCGCTCTAGCATCTCATCTTTTTAAACTATGTATACATTTGCTGTATGTACACCAACCCTCTAGATTAATGCAATAACTAAGATTCACAAGACAAACATTACAGTTGCATGAATTTGGGCACTCCTGGTCAGTCTGCATATTCTGTTGATTTTTAAAGTAGAAAGAAGTGACCTCTCAAGCTTTAAAAAAAATAATCTGAAAACAGTATTGCTCAGTCACTTATATTGTAAAAATATGTTAATCATTTTTCATTAATCTTTCTGTTCTTTTTAAAAGACTTTTCATGCCATCTTGAACAGTATGTTTAAGATCTACCCACAGATTTTTAAATGATATTCAAGCCAGCGGACTGTGGGAGCCATTCTAAAAGCTTCTGATTGTCTTTCTTAAAGTAGTCCATTGTGGATTTTTAGATGTTTTGGATCGTTGTCCTATTGTAGAAGCCAGATTCTTTAGCTGTAGCTTCTTGACTGATTGCTTCACATTTGCTTTCAGAATCTGCTGATATTTAGTGAAATCCATTTTCTCATCTAGCCATGTAGTGTTTCCTGTGCCACTGGCTGCCACATAAAACACCAAACCATAATAGATAAACCCCCCATGCTTAAAATTTGGCAATGTGCTTTTTCAATCAAATGCTAGTTTGTTTCTTCAAGCATAATTTCGTAACTGTGGCCACTTTTTTACTTCATCAGTCCACAGCACGAATTTCAAAAATGCTTATGGCTTAGATGTTATGTAAGTCAAACGTTGGCGTTTGGGATGGCTGCATGTAAGGTTTCCTTCTGATGACTCTTCTGTTCACTTTTGTGCTAGCTCTAGGTACAGCACCACTTCTGTGTCAACAAAACCTTCCTTTGTCCTTTACTATCAAATGTTGTTTTTGCTTTACCTTTCTGCCCAGCATACACACAATTCTATCTGAGACTGGTTTTAGTTTTCTAGATCTTGCCTTGACTTCCACAGTTCCCTTTAACTGCCATTTCTTCTTGATGACATTTCAGAATGTCCGTTACAGAATCATAATTTGAGCAAATGTAAAATATCATTTTTGTGTTATATATTTATTCTTTAAGTCTTTGCTACAGAGGATTACTTCTTTTCACAAAAATCAACAGAATGTAATTTGGCCAGGGGTGCCCAATTTTTTGCATACAACTACCTATAACTGCTACCTTCTTATTAATATCCACATAAATCTAATATCCTGTTAATAATGAATCAGCTGATTTTTGCCCAAACAGCCAGTTCTCAAGTTATCAGTCAAACCTGCAGTCATTGTCTGCTCTAAAGTTATGTGGGTTTGACTGACGTAAAGATTGGTAAGAGGCTGTGGTTTTACTTTTGATTTCTCTTTGGTAACTATGGTACATAATATCTAGATTTCCTGCTATGTGGCTTTTCTGGTTGCAGTCCAGGTGGCAGCACTCACAGTAATGGCATAGTGTGAAGTAATGGAGGATGTGTACAACACACCTCTGAGAAGAGATACATATTTAGTTTCCCTATGTTAAAGGATACTGTTTGCTCTGTTCTTATTCTGTTGATGTTGCTGTTGGCACCTAATAGACAACAAAGGTACTATGGCTATACAAACAAACGCACACACAGAGTCAGAATAATTACTTGAAGTTTAATATCGTGTCAGCTGTATCCACACCCACAAGACTGGAAATATCAGATGAACAGGTTGCTGTTCCTGTGAAAATACACACACACCTGTTTTATTTAGTTCAACCATGGCTTTATCTGGCCCAGCCAGATTGTAGATAAGGTTTTTTATTGATTCTAGATATACACTTTGCAAGTATAGATAGTCATTTGCAAGTTTAAACACCCTCAGTGAAATTACATGTTGTTGATTTTCAGTCAACAGTTCCTCTAGAGATACTTAATGACTTTGTATGGTATATTTTTAGAAATTTTAGTGCACAACATTATTTATGTGCTGAGTTTAACATATTAAAATGAATAAATACAGCGCCCTCCACAAATATTGTCACTCCTGGGAATCCTGAGAAAAGCAAGCTGTAAATACATTCTTCATTGCTTATGATCTTACATTCTTACAAAAAGATTAATCTTACAAAGATTAATAAATGTCTTATAATAAATATATAATAATAATCTATAATAATAAATACCTTTATCTGTAGTACAGAGTCATTAAGTAAATATTTTTCTCAAATCTATGTGTGCAACAATTGTTGTCAACACTAGAGTGAAATCCTATGAGTGAAATCTAATTGAAACATATTCCCATTCATATTTAAAGTTCACTTGAGTTATTAGGAACACTTAAATGGTCAACCATGGCTTCTCATTTTGCTGGAGAATATGAGATCAAACAGGTCACATTCTTTTAGATATCCATCATTATAAGAAAGATCATAGAATACAGCAAAGAGGTATAATAAAAAGGTTTTAGCTGCACAAATAAGGAAATGGCTTAAAGATAATAGTTAAACAGTTATAGCTGTCAATTTCCATTTTCAGGGCAATAAGGAAGAAGTTTAAAGCAACTGGAGATGATATGAATGACAGCAGAAGCTTTCTTTTCCCAGAAGAAAGCTTCTGCTGTCAAGAACCAATAAACTCAAGCCCCTACAGTTCACCAAATGCTTCTGAAACTTTCAGTGGGACTGCATTCTATGGTCAGATGAGACCAAAATAGAGCTTTTTGGCAACAAAAATCAGAGGTGACTTTGGTACAGACACAACAATAGTCATGCAGAAAAGTGCCTCATCCCCACTGTGAAGTATGGTGGTGGATCTGTGATGCTGTTGGGCTGTTTTTCTTTCAAGACCCTAGACACCTTGTTCAGGTACATGGTATCATGGACTCCATCAAGTCCCAGCAGACATTAAAGCAAAACCTGACTGCCTTAGTCAGGAAGCTGAAACTGGGTCATGGTTTGATCTTCCAGCAGGACAATGATCCAAAGCACACCTCATAGTCAACACAACAATAATTCAGTGACCACAGAATTGAGGTTTTGCCATGGTCATCCCAGTTGCTGACCTAAACCCCAAAGAAAACATGTTGGATGAGCTGAAGAGGAGAGTAACTAAAGCATGGATTCTGAAGAATCTGTAGAGGCTCTGAATGGAGGAATGGTCTCAGATCCTTTGCCATGTTCTTCTCAAACATAGTTTTGAGAAAAAAATCATCTCACAATAAGATAATAATTTCAATCGTTGTACTTCAAATAAAGGTTCATTTTTTGTAGATATTGTTCAATTTGCTGTACACACACACACACACACACACACACACACACACACACATATATATATATATATATATATAAATGCTCCCATTATCACTCAAGCAGGAGTTAAGAGCTCTGTAATGATGAGATAAATAACTGACTCATCACAGTGATTTATCAGTCTACTCAGAAAACTGTGTTTGTAAAGAAGTCATTAATTGAGGCTCTTCTTCAGGCTTTGTTTAATAAGCATGTTTGCTACATTTATTGATTTTAAAATTCTTAATAAACAAGCACTGATGGTGTTTTTTAGAAGAGTGAATTTTTAGTAAGTATTCTAAAAGTATTCTCCTAAAATTAAAACAGTAACTTTTTTTCTAAATACTACCTTAAAATATATATAACTTGGAGAGAATAGATATACTTAGCTTCTGTATTCTGAATATGCATTTTGAATACTTGAATTCCATTACATCCCAATGCTGTATATGAACACAGCCCCACAGGGAAGTAAAGAAAAGCTACTTATAAAACGAGTAGTCCTAGTCCCAAGATCTGATTGACTGAGCCGCATTCAAAGCCGTTGTAAAATCTACGATATACACACAACTATGACAGTCTCACAGCAATTAAACTCTGTTATTACTGCACAACATCACAAAAAACCCTCTTTGACTCTAATGCTGCTCGCATTGGATTACAGTGTATATGCATGAACTAACCAGTTTCTGTTTAAACTGAGGAACTGGCAACTTTTTATATTTTTAACTATTACTAGGCTGTTCAGCTAGCTAACAGGCTAAACAACTCCATAATTAATATCACAGGCCTGAAAAAAGTACTTATGATTCACTGTAAAACTGCAATATAAAAGTCTAAAGAATGTCTCTTAAATGGCTCAAATGTTACAGTAGCATCAAATTCACAGCTGAGTGAATCACAGCTGTGGTGTTTATCTTACCTGTAGCTGCCCCTCCTTTCTGCAGCTGCCCATGCTACACTGCTTGCAAGCTAACGCTAACTAGTTAGCGAACTGAGCCAGCTGATGGCTGCTCACAAATGTGTGTTTTAACAAAGTTCATCCTTCAGTCAGTTAGTGAAGCGAAAATGCCTCTTCTAGACAATAAAAAAACATGAATAAAGTATAGAGTCACTTAAACAAATGGATTTTAGTCTAACATTAAAGGTCTGAAATAATTTTTGACTCAATAGTTTTGACTTTTGAGCCAGTTTGATGCATCTACAATTATATATATATATATGTGTGTGTGTGTGTGTGTGAGTGTGTGTGTGTATACATATATACACTTTTTTCTGTTTGCTCACTGTTTGCACTCCTCTCTCAGTAGTTCATTGAGCACTAAAGATGAGGAGAAGAACACTTTTGTTCAAGAGGAAACAGCTCAGACTTGCATAACCCAAACAGGAGTACATGGAGAGAAATGAACCATCCAGCTCTGCCAAAAATGTGTCTGCTTGTCAAATTCTTGCTTAATATATTTTGTGTGTATTTTTATTTTCTAATAAACCTTCTAATATAGTTTACTTTACTTTCCAATAAACCTCACATATATACACCTATTTTTAAAATTGCTCAGTAGGAGATTGCAAAGTAGAATTAAACTTATATTCTGAATAAAATTGTGCGACACTTGATTGGAATATATCCTATTGATGTCTAAATATGTCTTAACATGTGGCAATACCGTAAACCGCTGAAAGAACTGGAAGAAGAAAATATCCAGTGACATTAATAGCACAAATGACAGAACCATCAGATGTAGCGGCAGTATTTTTTACAAGCACTCTGTGACCCTCGTCAGCCTCCTAACTGGGTGAGTATATTTAGAGCTTATCTAATAATGTAAGGCCTGACACCAGGGAATAAGCGGCCAAGTGCGCTCCAGACTCTCTACCACAGCAGCTGCTGCCCTGTCAACCCCCTAAAAAAGGCTGCCATAACGTACAGGCTGAAAATAAACTAGAGTTACTTTATGGATGTGACATTCAATCTTCTCCAGTAGATTCATTATGACTTGTTACCACTCTTTCCCTTTGTCTATCACCTAAATGAAAGCACCGTGAGACATTCATGTGTTTCACAAGACCCTCAAACTATTCTGAGCGAAAAGGAAAAGTCCAAACTCATCATCTCATCAACAAAGCTTTTAATTGCTATCACTGTCTGATAACCATTTATTGCTTTACAATTAGAGCACCCTATCAAAGTGTTACAAAACATTTAAAGGTTCATGTTCATTTCACCACAGGCTTTATTGAAAACCGTCTGATTATCATAATCCACTGCCATGATAGCAGTACATCAGACTAATAAATTTGGCGTGAGTGCTTTAGATATATTTTCATCGTTTTTTGTTTTTGTTTAGTTGAATGTGTTTTATTTTTAAATAATAAAAAATAAAAATGGGCTTAGAGTTTTGACACCAATATCACTCCACAGTATTGCAATGTCCTTTATCATCCATCAGATGTCATTTCACCACACAACTCCAGGAGCACATGTGTAGCATGCTGTACGTGTCTGCTCTAAACAGGACACCACAGGCCCTAGAAACCAGTCAGCTGAGTTCTATATAAAGCATAATAATAATTTTCATGTAGTCGAAGAAATTTGTTCAAAGAGAACACATGTACTAGGAAAGTATTTAAAACCTTGTTAAAACTTCATCCAGATATCTAAATCTACTTATATGACATAGCCAGTAATTTTACAAACCCAACATTTAAATTTGATTTTAAATTTCCCCTGTTCAAGGACAGTATACATTTACTTACTTTTTTTGCAGCACATTGTGCTGACAAATACTCTCATAATAGTTCAGTTGGTACACAGGACCCATCATTATGGGGCATTTCACTGAACTCAGAATGAAACCTTATGTTTGGCATTTTGCTGCTGCATGTTCCAATTAGTCTCTCAGACAATTTCTATTGTCTGAGTCTATATTAATCCTGTAGCCAGCATTCATTTCACTACCGTACAAATTACCAGGGTCTGTAGAGTGTTATTCAAACCCGAATGTCTGGAGAGGCTCCACTTCTATTCCCACTGTTCCGATAAACAAACAGTACATAGTCTCCTTTTATCTACAGTTTACTGTTTTGTTCAAAGTAATTCAATTATTTTACGGTCATTTAAGTATGTCATGGTTGTTCACAGCTACAAAAGCATGGTAATTACCTATGTTGCTTCTTTCAAACATAATTCTGAAACATTTTAACACTTGCATGCTAACTGAATAATAGGGCAGATCAGGGAGAACTCTAACACTGAGTAGGTGGTAACACCCTCTGTACTGTGCACAATGTGCTGTATGGATATTGACCAAAGTCTACCGGGCCACCTCACATTTTTACATGATCCCACTCAGGTAAAGCAAACTACAACCGCTAATGAAAATTTGACTGTGCACCTACATCAACCGCCTCTCTTTCTTAAACTCAAAAGGTTTGGTGTAGATTAAAATGTTTAGTATTAGGATTTTTCTTTTGTTTTCTGCTCTTAATTTCAGAAGAAATTCTTCATACTCCACCTGCTGTTACAACCTATTCCTGTAGTGGGGCAGGTTGTAACAGCAAAACTTTTTGGATTTGACAAACTTACTGAGCAGTAGTTTTCTACACTACACTGTACATTTTCCTCTTTATGAAAAGCAGGCTAAATGACAAAGTGGAGTGTTGAGTTTTCCAATGAGATATCAGCAACCGGAATATTAGCTTTGCTCTTAACAGGAAACTTCTGCTCTTCCTAGAATGTAGAGGTGTGTCCTAAAACACATGCCATACTGTTGGCATACTATACTCAAATGAGACTTGGACATTAAAGTCGCACCCTGATGCAAAAAAAACAAATTATTCAGCAGTGACTACATAAGGAAGCAGTATAGTACAGGTATGTACACCTGTAATGTGTTTCTGCATTACCTGTTTGACCCACAAACTGGAACTATTCAAACAGGAAGAACTTCAGGCTTGCATGCTTCAAAAAATATATTTCAGTACTGCTACCATTGTGGACTCTTTGCAGCAAGTTCAGTCAAATAAGTGTTGCTCTTGAATGAGCCACCTTGCCAGTGTCTTACATGATTTTACACAAGTATGGCATTAATTGGAAGGAAACAAGATTCTGATTCTAACATGGGTGGGTGAACAAAAAGGCTTTTGTTGGCGGCCTTAGCATCACAGCAAAAAGAGAAGCCATTGTGCATTAGAAAGGGTCCTTATGGGTCAGGTCCTCGTCCTGTAATGGATCCATTGCCTCAGCTGAAAAGTGTACACATTCAGATCATAACTGTGCCACAGCTTACCAAGTGTATTTGTTGTTGGTGAAAAGCTTCCCCATCTGTACCACAATGAAGCATTTACTTTAAAGAAAGAAAGATTACACTTCAGGGTGAGTTTAGGTTTTGTTTGTTTTTTATTACGTGAAAATACATGCCTCCATCCCTGAAAAATAAAGACTTACTTTTGATGTAGGAGACAGAAAATCTTGAGAGCACAACGTTCTCACTTTTTTGTGCATCGGTTTTGTTTTAGGCACTTGGAATTACAATAAACATTCCCTTCTTCACAAAAATAAAATGTCTTTGGTCCTTTAAACAACTGAAAGAGGAAAACAGAGGCTGATTGAAACCACAGTCAGGCAAAAGGGAAAAGAAATGTATAACTTGTTGCCTCAAAAATGCAGCCTTTTTGTTAAAAAAAAAAAGTCCCATAGTCTTTTTAGGTTTAAAGCATTGTATACATGGTATATGGACAGAAAAAATGCTGCAAATCCAAGCCGTAATAACTGCTACATTTGAAGACCCACATCCACAGCAAAACACATCTGAGACTGCAATAGAATATGCATTAGAATTGGCTCATACAGCAGTAAATGATTAGTCCACCTCAGAGTCACTTGTTTTCCCTTCTGTTTTTAATTGAATTTGTTTTTCATAGTGGAGACTGAAACCACTGGGCTTTTCACTGTGCCTGCATATCACCTCTCAGGAAGGTGGGTGGGATGGACACAAAAGGTTCTCTCTTTTGGATGCAAGGTCTGTGGGTCAGTTACAGGGCAGCCAAGTCTGGTAGGAGTTACTGCAGGTATGGATCAGTGGCTGCACATGTGCTATGTAGTAGTTATTGAAATTAATATCCCGGACGTAAGGGGCAGGCTGGTAGTAGCATGTGACGTTGGTGACAGTGGGGATGGCGTTTTGCTCAGCCAGCACCCGCAGCGCAAGCATGGAAATGAGATTTAACGTCTGACGCCTCTCATGTCCCATCAGGCACACCGTACTCTCGTTGACCACATGGTACAGTGTTACTAGACAGTCATAGCGCTTGTGTTCCATGCCTGCAAAGTGGTTCTGGAGGTAGGCCTCCAGCTTCCTCTGCTGCTCACTGATGTCAGAAAAGTCAATGAAAAACCGTGAGCACATGTAGCGCTGGAGCGATTTCATCTCAGTCTCTGACCTGGGCTGGAAACCTCGAACCAGAAGGTGACAGTACTTTAAAAGGCCGCCTCCCCGGATCTCCTCAGGGCTGCGTGTGGCGATAATTTTTTCACAAAGATGGCTGAGAGCCTCCTCAAAGTCTCCATAAACACTTTCCCCCAAAACAGTGGGGTGGAAGCTCTCAGACATTGGTGTCTCTGAACAGCGGTCAAAGAGCAGCAGCGAGTCCAAGCCTATCTGAAAAGAGTCCACGCTGAACTCAAACTGCCGCCTCAGAGAGTCCACAAACTTAAGTTCCACGTTCTTGCCGGTGTTGTTGGAGAGGGAGATGAGGCTCCAGCGGTCAGTGTCATTGCAAACCTTCACCAATTTCTGCACGTAAGCCTCTTTCAGAGTAAGTGCTGTGATTCGTTCTTTACTGACCCCTTCAGGGAGGAAGTCAAGAAGACTATCCAGAACTACGTCCTTAACCAAATGAAAGGCCTGGTCATCAGACAGCGAAACTCCAAAGATCAGGTCCAAGTCCTTGTAGCCAAGTCCTGTGTCCTGGTGCAGAACATGACTGGCAGCAGAGCCGTTCAGCCTTACGTCTCTTACAGTAACTCCTCGCTCCTCAAGCCGTGCTCGTACAACCTAGAACGACAACAAACATTAATGTTCAACAATAAAATTAAGTAATCAATAAATACTCACATATACAAAATAAGACAGGAAATACTCCAAACAGCTTGCTAACAAGCCTGTGGACTAAACATTTTTTTTTTTAAATGCGTAAAGCTGGCCTTACTGACTTTACTAAGCTAATCAAATGTGACTAGAAATGGCACAACACAACTTATTTCTTTCCAGATACTGATACTAATATTGAAACCTTGATTACCAGTGAACAGCAATCGGATATTTTTCTTTAAAAACTGCAAAGCTTTAAAATGAGCTATTTTAATTGAAGTGCTTCACTTATGTTTAGTATCTAAGTGCCTGTTTACACCTTGTATTTGTGTCCAGATCACATCTGACTGGATTCTGTTTATAACTGCACTAAGGGTGCAGTTTAGTGACCAGATGGGCTCTAATTTTGCTTTCCCCAGATTAAAAGCATATCAACACATTTTGTTGCCATTTTACTTTTGTTTACTTTTTAAGAGTTGAAAAGCTTGACTGGGACTTTTTCCTTGGCCCAGAGTGCAAGAAGGTTTTTTGTTTGGAGAACTCTGGTCTCATGTATCCTCCATCTTTTGTTCAAACTCTCACCTGTTAATCAGCACTTGGTAGGCAGTTTTCCACAAATTTAACTGTATACAGATATTAAAACTCATTTACACTTGGGTAAAATGTAATCAAGATCTGTCTCTAACCTCCAAATGTGGTTTGAGTGATCCAATCGTAATCCAATCACACCACATTCTGGGTGGGTTTACACCTGACTTTTTATGCACTCAAATGAAATCAAAATATGATCGCTGAAAACACATGCATGCAAGGTGTAATCAGGCCCCTAAAACTAGGTTGACATGCTTAAACTACCCAAACATTTTTCAAGAGCACTTTACAAGACATATACAGTTAATAACAGCAATTTTGAAAACAGGCTTCTTTCAGGTTTGGATCTAATGCATCTTTTTCTTCCTCCAATATCATATCAACAATACAACATTGTCTGCTTCTGTCTGCCCGATACCAATCGATACCGGTATGCCATCTGACCCATTTTGCGACACTGACAAGTTAACTACTCCATCAAATTACCATGACCTCAATGTCCACATCAACATACTAGATCCATCTTTATGAGAGCTCCTGTGCTCATTCACATGGACACTACAACTGAGCAAGATTCTCCATGTTCCCAATACAGCCTACGCATGTAAAAGAGGTACATTACTGGTAAAACTTTCCCTGGATCAACAAGTTCACTTACAAACACTCCCACACACCGAGACCTTTAGCAAGCAAACATGACCCAGAATACCTTTAGCAAGCAGCCCGAGGTCATCAAAAAGAATGGCCACTGTTTGTTTCCATCAATAACACATGTGTTTAAGTGAAGAGCTCAACACAAAAAGAGCACACTTAACAGAATCTTTGAAAAGAAAAGGATGACTTGCTGTGAGATACTGAGTCAGAAGGTCATGGGTTAATATGAGCTAAATCTGTCTATGATCAAGAGGAATTAAGATCATCACAGGCAGCCTGTATTCCCTTCCTCATACTGAGAGGCACTCTGAGCCAGCAGGAAGAAAATTAGAGGGCAGCAGCACATTGCTGTGGTCCTACTGCCCTGACTGATGCTGGGCGGTTTGTGCTCCCTCCCAAATGCAGTGTTGGCTGTTTGACAGGCTGACTAAGTACAGAAAGGTTAAAGACATGGCAGAAAAATAGAGCAGGCAGGAAAAAGGTCAGAGAGAAAGAAATCCTAGATTTGATCTACAGAAGCACTGCATGAGTGTATCTTACTCAGCATATCTTATATTCTTATTACCAATGATACCAGACTATTTGTGCCCTGAAAGCTGTTTCAATGAAACACATTAATGATGTATAAGCCTTATGCCTCATCCATGGCCCTGTCACATTAGCATCAGCCAGACGGAAAAACGTCTCACAGTCAGATCATTGGTTTGCTATTTTTACATGTTAGGCCAAGCTGTGACTGTGGAAAAAATGCAAAGGGTGAACCCACAATAAATGGCATGTCTTAGCCTGAAGCACTATAATCATATTTCAAAGAGCAGGTATAGTAGGTTTTCTTTATTGTCAGCAACTGCTGCTGTTTGCGGCTGCATCAAAGATTAGACCTTTTTAAAAACACGCCTGCAGGTACTTCATTACATGATCATTTAAACACCTGAGCAATGTTAATATGAATCTGTTTTACTTTCATTTCACAGTGTGCAGTGTGCTCTTCTGTGAAACTAGCGTACATGATTTTGTACTAAGATTACGCACAGGGTATGGCAGAGCAGGGAAATGGTGTTTGCTGTATTATTATCAAAATAAAACCTAATTCAATATCTCAGCTCAGTAATGCATGGCTGTAACAAATTGAACATATCCTTAAGTAAGTAAGTATATAAATAAATACTCCCACTCACATTAAAAATATGTTTCCTAAATAGA
Organism: Pygocentrus nattereri; assembly: GCF_015220715.1. Classification (NCBI taxonomy): domain Eukaryota; kingdom Metazoa; phylum Chordata; class Actinopteri; order Characiformes; family Serrasalmidae; genus Pygocentrus; species Pygocentrus nattereri. Next base: position 24,226,844 of record NC_051213.1, read on the forward strand.
TCTTTGCTTGGACATTCCATTTTAGCTGAAAAACATAAGTATTTATACTTTGTGAAGGTTCTTTAACATTTAAAATATTCTTCCCACTTGCACATCTCATTTGCCTAAACTGTCTATTTAAATAACAATATATTAAAAGCTAATTTTAAGGAAGTAAAAGTGGTTCTTTTATGGCACAGATGATAACTGTGGGCAGGGGTACTGCAAAGTTTGGAGATTTCTCTACTAAACCTAGCAATTACCCGCTGAGTTGAGCCAGGTGAGTTTGAGCAGGAAAACACCAAACTGTATGAACTAAAGCCCTCCAGGACCAAAAGGCCTCATCCCTGTCCTTATGGCATCACTTCAAGGTGCCTTTTTTTTGGCACTTCTATTTTTAGAAGTGCAGTACATTGCAGAATGTATATGGCCGCTGCCAGAACAAAACCTTATATCGCCATTTTTGTTACTTTCAATTCTTTACCAAATTTGAAAAGACCAGGTGCCACTTACACTGTGTCAGACTTTCATGATGAACAAGCCAGTAGAAATGTTCCAAAATTACTTAGAATAAAGTATTACTGTGTTAACTCAGTGTTAAAGCTCAGAACGTCTTTCCTTCTTCTGTAAAGTTACTATTTTGGAAATTTTATTTCAACAGTGATGGTAATCTGGGCAAGTGTATGTTCTGAAGAACATTTTAAGCACATTTAAAGTTTATTTAAGTATATTTTAATCACAGTTAAGTTTACTCATGCATTCTTTGTGAAACGACAGCTCTGAAAAAAGTGTCTGTATTATCACTTCTTTTGCCACTGTTTCTTTAAAGCTAAAGGAAAAAAAGTATCAGCATTCATTTTAACCCTACCGGCTGAAAATGCACTAGAATTAACAGCAATGTTTCTACTAAATATTGTGTTATCTTCTCACTGTCTGTCTATACCTCCTTTAGGTACATGGGGTCAAAGGCCAGATAGTTACATTAACTTAGGAAACTGTTGAAGCTGTCCAAAGGGCATATTCACATGCTGAGTAATCCAACATCACAGAGTTTTACAGTCACTGAAATGTCGTAACTCAACACTAATTAAGGAGCAGGGCATATTTTTCCCACAAAAAAGTCTAATCTGATTAGACATTAACCGTACTGTTAATGGAATAATGATTTTTGACTGCTTGAAAGCAATGGTCCATCAGCTTTCATTTTATCATATGTGTAATTAAAGGTTGTATTTGTGAGTTACTTCTTTCGGTTCAAAGCACAGATCACTGTCTGAAACTCAGTCTGCGCTGGCAGATGGGGTGTTCTGAAACAGACTGACAGAAAATGAATCATAAGACTGTTTATTCCAGGGCCTGATTTACTCAGCACAATCAAAGCATGTTTCCTTTCTTGACTGCATCTCCCAAAGCTAGTTATAGACAACTGACACTGTTGTAGATCTCTAAAAGACCACGAGCGCACTAACCTGGTGTGTGTGTTTGGGGGGGGGGGGGTTGATTAGCAAGAAGAGCACATAGTATCATCACTGGGTATCAATATTGGCAAAATATGAACCATGCCATTCTTTGCTCCATGTAAAGTATTATTAAATGTACTCTGATGGAGTGAATGAGGGAAATGGCAAACTGGGGAACTGAAAGTCGGCGCTGATCTTTTAAAGATTAAACCAGTACAGGCCAGTAGGTAGAGAGAGAAGAAAAACATCTTTGAGTTTCGTGTTTCATTTTCTAGGCTGAGGAGGAGCTAAGATCTACAAGATACTTGTTTCTAAAAAACAAGTACACAGATGACTTGCATATAGAAATGACATGGGGGGCTACGCTGGATGCAGGGGAACTCGCCCGCTCGCCATGATAGTTACCAGGAGCCTTACGATGCTGAGCCAAAGGAACCTTCAGGGAATCATGCCCGAGATAATGGCCAAGAGGCCAAGACCAGTTTAGCAGTAGCAGGAACGTCTGAGTCATTAGCATAGCACTTAAAACTAGCTATGCATGGCGCATTCCAGGCTAAAAATCGTTTACCTAATCCTAGAAACGCGAAACAGTTTTTTCCTTCTATTTTTCTGCGCACTGGCTGTACTGTAGCCTAACTTAGACGGACTTTAATGATAATCTCTATTACTGGGGGCGGCTCAGAAGAGAGCAGGACCGAGTCTGCAGCTGAGGGGAATTACATTAGAAATGAAACAGCAGCGTTAGGTACACCATATAAACAGGGTTTCGAAAGACTAGCTTTGAGAATCAGCCATATTTAACGCAGTTTAAAAATAGTGACAATACATCAAAAGGCGAGAAACCGCCAGAAGCACCTGCATCCAGCCATATAATAAACAGCGGCGGAGCTCTAATGGAACTACGTCTCATATTCAGGCTAATGGCGCTCACATGTTACCTGCACGATTTGTCGAGGTTGCACAGAAAGCGTTGGGAAGTTTCCTCGTCCGTGAATGGGAACCGTCTCGCCAAGAATAGAGTCCAAACGCTGCACCTGCTCCCAGGATAACACACAAAACCTCCGACTCTGCTCCGAGGCATCACCCGGGGACATGGCGATGGGCGAAAGAGGCGGTGAGGAGAAATAAAATCAGCAGCGCTGCTCTGCTTCCTGCGCAGTGTCGCCGTCTTTATTCCCACCTCTCAACTGGATAACAGTTGCACTGTCAGTTCAGCTGCGGGTCAGAAGCTGAGCGTTCTTTCTTTAGTCTTTTTTTATTTTACTTTTTTAATCTCGCTGAGCTTCTTCTGACGCGCTAATATCGTACACACACAAACTGCAGCAGCCTGAGTAAAAGCCCTCTCCCCCTCATTCACAACTTTTCTAGAACGGTCACTTGGCTAGCAGCACTATTTATACCAACCTCATTTACATGTCGGCGCTGATTGGTCGGATTATCGTGAATTATTCATATGTTACCTCGTTTGGTCCGGTGTGAAAGGCGTGCTGGATACGCCCACGTGGAGGAGCTACCACTCAACACCGATTCTCAGCACCGAGGGCTCTGCGCTCGCCTTAAGACAGCTCGGAAAGTCTTACAGTGCGCCTGAAAAGCGAAGCAGCTCTCTTCTCTCCTTTTCTTTCCAATACAGATTTTGCTCTATAGCTGAAGTGCTGAGGAGGAAATTCACTCAATATGAAAGAAAACAAGGAAAAAATGTTTTACTGAGTCACAATTGCGAAGCAAATTTCTAGCTACTGCTTTCTGAATGCACGAGTCTGTTTGGCCTCTTAACACACTGCAAACGTAATTTAAAAGGAAAATATGAGTGATTAGTTTAGGCTATTTGAAAGGTGGCCAGTCTTTCTTTCGCCTTATGTAACTGTAGCACTCAGTCAACTGAGCAATCCTATGTGGGGGGAGGGTGGCTAAAAGTGGTTGATTTGAGGTATAGATAGCTTAGTGAAGTAGGATTTTACTACGTTGACTTATACATTAGTATAGATTCTATTTTTGTATTCTCACTGCTATATATATATATATATATATATATATATATATATATACATATATACTGTGTGTGTGTGTGTGTGTGTGTGTGTGTGTGTGTGTGTGTGTGTGTTTGTATGCGTACAAAAGTTTGGTCCAGAAATAAAATCAGTTTTTATTTGATTTGGTTAAGTTTAACAGTGTGATAAGAATTGACTAGCTTATCACTCAAGATACATTAGCTGTGGCTTTTTCCACTCATGATACATTATCATGTGTGTGTTTCCATTAGGAATTTCTCATGTGCTCATGTAATCAACCTTTACGTTGCAGAGCACTCTGCAAATCCTACATTGCTGCAGCATGTTTAAACAGTGTGATGGTTTTTGGATATGAGATGGAAAATAACAGAAATCAGAGGTTAGAAAAGAATAAGGCATTTTAGCGAAACACAGTGCCTACGTGGACATGTTTTTATTGAGGTTCAGACTCCAGAACAATTCTTACATCAAACGACTGCTATGTAAGTGTATTTTTATATTTCTCTTCGGAGACTGGGACTGTAAATCACTCCATCCTAACTATGACTACATAATTAAATGAGCTGCTGAGCTTTGTGGCAAGGACCGTATGTTTGGTAGAGGCAAGACCAGCCTTGGGCAGACTACAGCTGAGAATCTGCTGTTTGGAATGACATCCCAAATAAAAAAAACAAAATGAGAGAAAATGATGGCCCTAGGCAAACTGCTGTGAAGTTAACAGAATCCAGCAGAACACAGCTGTGCATGTCTAAAACACTGAAATTCTCAGGAAATAGAAAAAGCTGCTCTTCTGCAACAGTGCTGCCATACTTTATCCAGGCATGGACTGGATCATAATAAAATGTGTACAGTTTGTTTGAAATGTCAATGGACAGAGGAATTCACTCTACATATTGTTAGATAAAATGAAATATTATATGTGACATTCTATTTACACATTTGGCAGACAAACATTTTATATTACAAAGGTAGTCAAATATAGCCTACCTCAGAGGACTTGCCCAAGGACTCTTATTGGGGTAGTGTGCTGTGCTTGCCTGGGTGGAGAATCAAAACCCAGTCTGCTTACGTGGAGGATACAACCAACCATATTTGTGCAGAGGTGAGTAGAGAAGCCTAAACCCATGCACAAGTAAAGTGAAGTACAATGACAAAAAACTGTACCTGATTACATGTACAATCTCAGAAAAATGGCATTAAATGGGCACTGGGGTGGTACCCTCAAGGCTACATGTTTAGTACCTTTAGGTAGAGAAAATAAGTGTCATACCATTAGTATATGCACCTTTTCTACAGAAACAAAAACTTATATAATGTACACAACTGGGCCTTTAAATCATTGTTTGTACCTTGATTAATGAAAAATGTACCTGCACAGTACCTTTTTTTCTGACAGTGTAACTGAGTAAATTTAACTGTAGTTACTACCTATATCTATAAGTGAGAGAGAGAGAGCGAGCAGGAGAGAGAGAGATTAAACAGATAATTTAAGAATTGACTACTATTTATTGCACTTGTTTGATGTGAATTTGGGGGATCCCTTTCACATTCCATGGTGTTAACCAGTTTCAGCTGCAACAGCACCCTTTGGTTAAGCAGTGTGGAAAACGTGGCCCCCACTAAGGGGATGAACAGGTGGCAATATGCAGCACCTTCGTCACCGGCCTATAAAAAACCTGGCATGAGGCAAGCAGATTGTGTCGGAGATGACCCTGGCCTGGTCTGAATTAGAACACATTTGAAAGGGAGTAAAACAAATGGCACTCAGCACTCATAACCTCATCATAAACACAGGTGCTGCTCAGTAAAGATATGACACTGACTGAAGTGAGTGATTACTAAGTGATCAAATGCTACTACAAAATACACTTTTCAGTTTAAAAATGCTTATGAGAGCACTTCATAACATCTCTAAATCATAAGAAGTTTCAGGGTGTATGTTATTGATTATTTGTTTGTTAATAATCCATTGATAGAGCAGGTGTTGAACCTGTGTGTACTAGAGGAGCAGGAGCTATGAGTCTTTTGGGTGGGGATAGATTTTCCTTTATTTGATCACACCTTAAGTATTCAAAGCCCATACAGCTCAAACAGACCAAGCACTCAGCATAGTTGCCTGAATTTGTCTTTAGTCTACATGGCTTCCTGAATTAAAAATGACAACCTATGCATGATTGTATGCATGATTGTAGTCCTGCTTACGTTTCACAGATTCAATTAGTAAGAGCCTTGAAGGCTGAATCAGTCTTTTATTGTGTTTGGAAGTGTTTTCTGAGTCTAATAAACCTAACAGTGGGTATTCTGCCAAAGTGTCTTGTCATATTTAATGATCTGTAAGGCAGACATTTCAATGTGAGTATGCAGTGAGGTGCATGTATGTATGAATGTATGTATATATGTATGTATGAATTTATTTATTCATTTATTTATTGTTATACTCTCATCAGTTAGGAAGAGTTGTGGGCCACTGGTAAGAATCCACATCTGTCTTGACGGAATGACAACAGAGCAGGAGAATGTCACAAGATTGACATCACGGTGCAAAGTAAAGCTGTAAATAGCCATGACTAAACAGAACTGGATGTAATGTCACTGAGTACTCTGCTTTACACTCATCCTCGAGTGGTGTTTAATTAGAGTTTGAGGTTATTGTGTCATGCATCTTGAATTGCGAGAGATAAAGGCCTAGCTTTTCATGGGCTTCAACGCATAATTCAGTCTCTAGTCAATAATAGAGAATAAGCTGAGGACCCATTGCATGTCAAATCCCCCTTTTCACAAAGAAGAAGTTCCTTATTCCCCTCTTAAATTTGCTCTACCATCACATGTGTGAGGTTGCTATGACTCAGGAACTCACTGCTTCCATGGGATTTCAAAGAGGGAAAACAGCAACTCCACAGATCTCACACACACAAGCTTACAGGAGAAGCTCTTTTGTTTGTTACTTTATATGTCTTTGACATGAAATGATATGAAACCCACAACATTCATTATCTACCAGTATATGTTGTCTTTACAATGTTCTGTTTATAGCATAGGCATTAAGAATCTTATACAATTGTTCTAAAAAGTGCAGAATGAATTCATACAGAGGCATTGATATTTGAGGCGCCCTCCATATAAATAAAGAAAAAATCAGTATAGTATCAGCAAGTTTCAGAAGCAATGGACTTTTCATACTTTCCATGGTAACCCCACTGCTTGTGTGATGTTAGTAGGCCAATATTTCCTTATTGTAGGTCATACATCAGGCTGTTCTAGTTGATAAGATGCAGGAGCACATATTTGCAGTCTGACTGCAGCAGCTCAACCACTGGAACAAAGTTACGCAAGTAGAGACCTACCTGTGACGCAAAAGCAGGTCCTAATTGACTACTCACTGAGAAGTCTTTAGGGCTGCATGCAAACAATGGAAAGTGAACAGCCCTCTTGACAGTGAAGTACTACAGTAATGTCAGTAGCGAAACTTCTCTCTAAATTCACACGGCTAATTGTAACACAGCCCAAATACAACTGTTCACATGTGTGCCTTTTGAAACAAGAGGACGACAGGCATTTTTTTTGTGACAGTGTACTATCTGAATGTATTTTAAGGACAAAATATTGTCACTGTCCTATCTACACCTTTGTGTATGTGTCTGATTTCACCTATACTCAAGTACAAGCATTTTTACTTGGGTGAAACTATCATTCAAACAGAAGAAAAAGTACCTTTCCAAAACAACTTGAGTGAAAAATCTTGATACACTAATGTACATTTCCCTTTCTTTCAATGCCAAGAAGTACTTCTAAGTATTTCTAGACATTACAGAACAGAGAAAAACAAAAAAGTGATTTCAGCTCACACACAACCTAAAACACACCTGAAGACATTCGCACAAAGGAGAGGCCCAATTCTCAAATAAACCACAGGTCTAGTCCTCCTCTGTCTCTTTCTATTTCTCTCTCAGTCACTAAGCTACTTTGTTTTGCAGTGTTTGTTTTCTGCCTGCGTCATAGAAAGGTGTGTCCAGCTGAGCATATTTTACTCAATTATGTCAGTTTTACAGATGATTACAAGTAGTTTGTATACATAGATGCATGACATGTATGAATAATTATAGGTTATGTCACATCTAGCAAAGCTAGGGGTTGAAACAGGTGTAAAGAAAGACTCAAGTTTGGTCTTTTAACCAACCAAGTCATGGGGAGATGAAAACTGAAACAAAGATGCAGGCAGCAAACACAAAAATAGATGTCACAATTCAAAGCTTATTTTAACTTAAAGGCAGGTTAAAAGGAAGAACAACAGGATGACAGTATGACGTACTCAGGTATAATTCTTGAGCTTCAAGCAAGAAAATGTAAATTTAAGTAATACTAGAAACTTTAAATGCTGAATATTTAATGTTTCATATGGGTGCATATTAGGCTAAACAACTAATTTTTCTGAATAATTTTACGATAAATTTGAGGCTTGAACATGCCAAACTAGTATTTCCCAAGCTCTGTGTTATTAGGTGAAGCTGTTTATAAATTGTCAAGACAGCGATGAATAATGTAACATTTAACTCAAACCGCAGCTCTTGTGAAATGAAAATTCTATCGTAAATTATTTTCAAATAAAAACAATTAATCGTTCAGCCCTAACTGCATCTAAAAACAACTGCAGTTTTAAGAGTTCAGTTACTACTAGGTATTTAATGTGTTAGTGGTGATGTATACATTTGGAATTTTAGTATTCATGCCTTAACGCAGTATGAATATTATTTGAAACAACTGAGGCAACAGCTTTTAACCCTGAGGTGTGTGCATTCAAAGTAACTGGTTCATCTGATATTCTTTACAAAAGCATTTTACAGCACAGTTTGTGAGCCGGAGAGAGAAGTAGAGAGTGAACTAAATGAGGCCAACCCTTCAAATGGAACCTTAAAAGAGACCTTCTGAACTGTTACTTAACAACAGTCCAATATTATATATTCCCTCCACATCTGTCTGCCTCATTGGGAAGGTCACTAAATGCTAGGAACATGAAACCTTTCCCCCTCGTCATCAGAGGAAGCCTTATGCTTGGCAAAACCTCTGCCAATAGTCGGCACTCAAATTCTAAACACAGAAACTTATTATTTAAAAAATGAATACAAGTGTAGCGTTTTTAAACTTTTGAGGCCTAAAACTGGGTTACACAAGCGCATTAATTCAGGAATGTGTTGGGAAACGTAGTCTGCATTGCAAGCACTTCTAATTCTGGAAGCCAAGTACTTCTCTGCCAGAGACAAAAATATATTCTTGTCTACCATGAAGTTCAGTGAGCATTGCTTCCAGACTTTTCCAAGGAAAGGCAGTGGCGTTGTAAGGTAATAAAATCCTGCTCATCAGCATAGTAGCTGTCATTAAGACATTATGAGACATTCTTGCTACATATTGGCTTAAGGCTAATAACTTGCTTGCATGCAAAACTATTTAAGTGTAGCCAAACCCTTCTTCATCCCACTGAGGCGATTTATACAGCTGTCAGTTAGGTACGTGGAAATAAAGCCCAGTTACAGCTTCTACAGAAATTCTAGGTTCAACACCCACAGTTCCTCCTGCCTGTACATTCACAGGAACAGTGGACAACTGCTTGGAATACTGTGGGAGGCTAAAAGGAACACATTGGAAAGCCATTCTTGGATCCGTTGGGAGTCGCTAAACCCCTGAATTGCAGGCAAATACACAGAGTTTCCATTCAATGTCAACACTCAATTTTTCTCTGGAGACAGTGAAGCATATAGTATGTTGTAAAAATGACAAATGAGTTGCTTCCAAATGCATTTTTGCGTTCTTAGTACTTGCTACCATTCCAGTTTTGAGTCTGGTTAATTTTTTATGAGCTACAGAAAAGTACAAACACCATTCTTCTTTGCTAATCTGTACATTTGCTCATGAGAATGTTTATGGCCACATGCTTATCAGCACTCTTTTTATTGTTATTGCTCGAAAAAAAGGTGCCATGACCGACTGACTGCCCCACGCTCTATATCTATTATATAACAGTTTTCAAGCAAGTTTTCACGCTGTGTTCAGACTGAGCAAAAAGGTTTTTTTGCTTAAAGTACTTGACATAAAAGCCCTGTTATAAAGACCTTGTTGTCTGTGCATGCTATATGTAAGTGTGCTGCAAGCCAAAACTAAAGAAAGAGGCTATAAGGCAAGTCACATAATGGTAACACAAAGGTGGATGTGTGTGGTGAATTGTCCTCTGAGATAGTTACAATGATTTGAACATGATCTCCATTAATATTTTACAAATTTCTTAGATGTCTAAATTTTTATGTCTAAGTTTCTTAAGATGTCAAAGTTTTTCCCCACAATACAATGAATAAGACCCAAAAGACACTTTCCAGGTAGCACTTTTAGAATAGTGATGGAGGAGGAGGAGATCATTAAGTACTGTTACTGAAAGTGGAGTTGTTCTTTTCATGCAAATTCACGAAAGTTATGGTAAAAAGCACATGAGATATTTCCATCAAACTCCAAAAGTACTCACACATTCCACAGAGAATTTAACACCTCCCTAAACTAGCGACAGGAGGAAGGAAAAAAAAACAAAAATTCCAACCAAACACGAGAGTCTGTTAGCTTTTCAGATAGGGTGTTTACATATTAAAACATGTAAGAATACAGAAAGATTACAGCACTGTGATAAACTCTGGCCTCTAAGTGAGTTTTCCATTCCATGCATTTATATCTCCAGAGTGCTCTTTACACTGCTGAACAAAGTCATGTTTTAAAAACTGTCTTCAAAAAGTTTTATAACTTAATCACAAGGTTCTATTGTAACAACTGCAATAAAAAAAGGGCTACGCACACTCTAATTACCTAGTATAGCAGTATGAGTTATATATATGTATGATAGCCACACTTAATCTTTTTAAACCTTAATCTCTAACTTGTGAATGCTAATTGTATTCCTTGGATTAGAATACTTTTTACGTTTATACTACTATGTTTATATAAAGCTGACAGGTATCATTTTACTAAGCCGACATGTTTCTGTTCATGAAATCATACAGTAAAAAGAACATCTCAAATCTAACAATCAGACATGCAATAAAACAAGATTAAGAAACTGAATAGAGAGCAAACAGTTCTGCTGTACTACAAAACCTTTTAGAAAGGGCTCAAATTAGGCCTGACTGCAGACTTCATCACTAGAGCAATTATTTGTGTTAATACCAGACTGAAACTTTCACCTTTGGACAGCATGTTGCAGAATGTGTGGGTGATCTTCACTTCACTGACCTGATCAGAAATTAACTTGCTGAGTGGCCTCAGCAAAATGACATATGTATGTATATGTATATGTATATATATATATATATATATATATATATATATATATATATATATATATATATATTCAAAAATGCACTGTTTATAAATGGTATTTCTTAATATCATAGCATTTAAGCTATGTTGTGTGAATGTAAAAAAATCACTGAATCTTTACTGGTGCTGTGCATAGGTCACTAGTGTGGCTAAACAACATGGCTATCACGTTTAGTGTTTTTATAGGCAATATTTGTACTGCCCATGGCAGTAGTATTGTACCTACATAATACAAAATCAGTCTGTCTGATTAGGATTGAGGACTTGTTAGATATCTCTACCCATTTATCTGTGAATTTTACTGAGCCATACAGTGGCTACTACTACATGTCATTCCTTTGTAATGTATATGGAGGCCTATGTAGGAAGAGAACGCAAGTCAGTAGATAACTATTACCTTCAGCTTTGTCTAATCCCATATCTGCCAGGCTTCAGATCCAATTACAATTGAACGGCGATTTAGGTGAGGCAAGTCTAATACATGTAAAGCCCTCTGCACTGTAGCTTAACTTTGTTCCACATCCTGCCTCATTCATTGGCTGTGGTCATCTGATTGAAAGAGGACCAACTCTTCTAATCATACACATTGTAATATTTTTAAAAGATTACATGCATGCTAGTGTTATAACTGAAAATCATAGCTTTGGTGTGTTGTCATTATTTGCAGATATAGCTAATCCATGTACATATGTCTGTGAAATACTGAATATCAGCTTTTGTAATATTAACCAGGTGTCCACCTTAAGGGACTATACTGGCAAAAGAATATGTCCACATATATGCACTGCTCTTGAAAGGTGATACAGGAACATAGCAAAATGTTATGTTGCCCTGCTTACATTTACATTTGCAGCATTTAGCAGACGCTCTTGTCCAAAGCAACTTATAAGAAGTGCTTTGTCTATCTAGAGAAAGTATCTTTGCTAGTTTCCCAGCCAATGCACAGTGCATCCTTTGGGGGCAGTCGTGGGCTGGAGGTTAGGGATCTGGCCCTGTAACCGGAAGGTTGCCGGTTCGATCCCCAGGGCCGACAGTCCATGACTGAGGTGTCCTTGAGCAAGACACCTAACCCCCAACTGCTCCCCGGGCGCCGTGGATAGGGCTGCCCACCGCTCTGGGCAAGTGTGCTCACTGCCCCCTAGTGTGCGTGCGTGCGTGCGTGCGTGCGTGCGTGCGTGCGTGCGTGCGTGCGTGTTCGTGTTCGTGTTCACTAGTGTGTTTGTGGTGTCTCACTTCACGGATGGGTTAAATGCGGAGGTGGAATTTCCCCGGTTGTGGGATCAAAAAAGTATCACTTAATCACTTACCAATAGCTTAGAGGAAAAAGACAGTCTTGAACTCAGATACTGCTAGAAACAAAAAGTCACTGTAGATACCCAGAGAAAAGGAACAGAGTTGAACACAGAACTCTGTGCCATTCAATGGAATAAAATACAATACACTACAATACAATACAATAAACTACAATACACCATGCAATACAATAAAATATAATATATAAGTGCAGCTTATAATTCAATGCTCATTTAAGTGTTGTGTAAAGAGATGTGTCTTCAGTCTGCGTTTGAAGACAGCCAGAGACTCTGCTGTACAGACAGCCAGTGGAAGTTCATTCCACCACCTGGGTGCCAGCACAGAGAACATTCTCGACGCTTGTCTTCCATGGCGGGTCAAGCCAAGCTGTACTCGAAGCTCGAAGGGCTCGTGGTACAGTTCGAGATTTCACCATTGCCATCAAGTAGGTAGGGGCTGATCCATTTTTGGCTTTGTAGGCAAGCATTAGGGTTTTAAATCTGATGTGTGCAGCTACAGGAAGCCAGTGAAGGGAACGCAGCAGTGGGGTGACAAGGCTAAACTTGGGCAGACTGAAGATGAGCCGTGCTGCCGCATTCTGGATGAGTTGCAGAGGCTTGATGGCCTGCATGTGAAGACCAGCCAAGAGTGAGTTGAAGTAGTCAAGCCTTGAGATGACAAGAGACTGCACTAGCACCTGGGCGGCCTCTCGGGTGAGGAAGGGTCTACTTCATGTTTACATTTGTAATAAGGTCAGCCAGTGCCAGCCAGCCTTGACCCTTAGACCTCAGTGGATTTGTCTTCCACTTTGTAAACTCTGTGTAGACCTACCATACGCATTATATGCTGAAAAAAGTATTCAGACACCCCTGATGCTGAAGCGATTTTAAGCTGGATAAACCACTTTACCCATTGCTGACACAGGTGTTCAGATGCATACAGAGAGTTTGTGCAACCCATAAACTCTCCAAGGAAAAGCATTGCCAATAGAATGGGATGTTCTGGGGTATGAAGTCACCATGTTCAATGCGTCAACTAGAAGAGTATAAAGCTCCCTACTGGAGCAGTGGACCTGAATTCTCTGGAATGATTGTGCTCCATAAACCATCATTGTGAAGAGCTGGAGCAGCATTTGTGATCCAGAACTAAACATTTCAACATCAGTACCTGACCTCACAAAAGCAACATTATGTGACTGATCACTTTTATCCTATGATGAAACGTTTCTATCCTGAAGTGGTCTCTTCCAAGATTACAGTGCCTCCATCACTGAAAACTGTGAAAATGATGTTTTTTCACATTTTCACATTATTTTCACAGTTTTCAGTGATGGAGGCACTGTAATCTTGGAAGAGACCACTTCAGGATAGAAACGTTTCATCATAGGATAAAAGTGATCAGTCACAAGGACTTTGTATGTATTTACAGTGACCTTTCCCCCTAAGGGGACAAGTGGATCCAAACGGTGCCAGCAACCCAACCCCCCTCCTCTTGAATATACATTTCTTACCAGCCCTATTTACTAAAGAAGTCACTTTAGCTCATACATTCTGTGCCCCAAATAATAAACCTCCTCTCAAAGTCACTTAGATCTTTTTCTTTTGCCATCTTGATCCAAATTGCACATCAGCTGGGCCTGCTTGGCATTTTCATACATGCCACAGAGCATGACAAGATGTTAATCGTACTGTATTATACCGTACATCAGTCTAAAGGAATCTATACTAATTTTTTCAGGTTTTTTCTTTGTCACTCATCTGCATATGAAGCATCAACAGCATAGCTGTTAACAGTGAGTCATGCTTGTTCTGCAGTCTCCTCATACTGCTCACAGAAGTAACAGGAAAAAGGCTCATGTAATTTGAGGAAATTAGAAAAAAAACAAATTCTTCAAATAAAGGTGCTAGAGAAGGATCTGCCATTCTGCAAAAATGATTTTTAAAGTTTAAAAGAACTTTCACACAATGTAAAGTTTAAATATCAATTAAGTAGTTTCCTAGAGTCACGCCTCCAAACCAAAAACCATTTGGGAACTTTTATTTTTTTTAGAATGCACCCCTGGGGAAGATGGTTAAAGGTCAGCTATTACGTGTGATTTATACTACAGGAAGAAAGATGAAAATAAAAACTCTAGAGTAATGGCATTTCAACAAGCTCAGATGTATTCGCAAGAGTTACAGAGAATACATGACCTATGGCCAAGTCAGAATAACACTTATGCCTCTCGTGACAAAAGCAGACTGAAATGGTGTCAATAATAACCCAGGCATTCAAAGATTTCCTCTGCCTTACTTTTTGCCAAAATTGAAATTTTTGGATCTACTGTCTCTGCCTACACTATCAGTGTGGACAAAATCACATAAGGTCCTCCTCTGGGGTATCTGCTAACATACCTATTAGCTGGACATAAATAGATTTTTGATACAGACTCCAATACTGATACCTAGATTTCAATTCTTGAATGATATCTTCTTATAAATACACTATGCGGCAATTAGTATATGGACACCTGACCAGAACACCAACGTGAGCTTGTAGGACATCCCATTCCAAAACCATCAGCATTAACATAGATTTGCTCACCACTTTTCAGCTGTAACAGCCTTCACTCTTCTGGGAAGGCTCTCCACACGGTTTTGGAGAGTGTCTGCACGAATTTGTCCCCATACAGTCAGAAGACTTGTGTCAGTGTATTTGTGAGGTCATACAATGATGCTGGACAGCAAGGCCTAGCTTGCAATCGATGTTTCAATTTACCCAAAAGGAGTTTAGTGGAGTTGAGATCAGAGCTCATTTCTTTATGGGCATTGCTTTGTGCACAGTGGCAGTCATGCTGGAACAGGAAAGGGTCTTCCCCAAACTGTTGCCACAAAGTCGGAAGCTTATAATTATTTAAAATATCTTTGTATGTTTTAGTATTAACATTAGTCTCCACTGGAGCCAAAAAACAGCCCCAGACCATTATCCTTCTTCCACCAAACTTTACTGTTGGCTCTATGTGATAATAACAGAGAATGTGTGACCTATGGCCAAGTTAGAATAACACAACCAGCGCTTTTGTGTTCATGCATTTGCACTATGCTCTCCAGGTAAGGTCCGTTCTACATTCATCAGCAGAACCCAGATTTGTCCATCAGACTGACAGATAATGAAAAGAGATTCATTACTCCAGAGAACATACTTCCAGAGTCCAGTGGCAGTGTGTGCTACACCACTCTAGCTACAGCACTCTTGCTTGGAACTGTGCATAAACAGTCTTAGAATCTTACATGAAGCTCCTGATGCACAGTCACTCCTATGGATTTTACCTTTCACTCAAAAATGTTAACGTTTGTTCTTCAGTTAGTTCTATTAATTACCACATGAGCTTCCCTCCCAATATCAGATTTTTGATGTCAAATCCAACCGCAGACATTATCATCCTGCCAACACCCTCCTTAGGAAGGCTTGAAAAGCTTAGCATTTTCTGACACCAGTATGTGAAATGTACAACTGACTGTCATGCTTGACTGAATGCAAAAGATAAGGGAGTGTGGCTTCTTCAGTCCTTGATAAACTTTTTGCCACCTTAGCTCTGTGTTTTAGATCTGTGTTGCGGGTGTCTGGATGCATTTCCTTTAAACAGATAGCTGCGATATTTCTGAAGTCCGTAGTCTTTTAAATATACAAACATGGTATTCTTTAAAGGTGTGCTCAAGCCAAAATCAAAAACATAACCATTAATAATTCTGTTGTAAACAACACCCTTTACAGTTGTGACGCAGCAGTCTTTGGAGCAATGTTTCCTGGTTTGTGTACTGGGAATACCCCTCTCTGATGACATGTATCTTGAAGAAAGAAATTTTGAAGACTACAATTGCTTTGGGGCAGATACTTATTCATATAGCTGATTGACTAGCTAATGCCATTGGGCACATGCAGAAAGAAGCCAGACTGTGAAAGTTATGAAGCCAAATTATTTAAGCAATAAATCACTCATGAGATGAAAATGACAGGCAGAGTGCAAGAAGTTTGTCATTCATGTTGAATAAAGATGGAATTTTTTTTTGCATTTGGTCTTGGTGGATATCCAATAAACTTGCCGTTCATCTTGCTCATAGCCTTCTGGTTTAAAAGGTTGATTGCACACTTCAGAATAAGCATGTAAGCATAAGAATCTAATGCACTAACATACATCAACATACTTATTTTAATTGTTCAGCTAACTTGAAATGGGATGAGAGATATTTTTATTATTGTTATGGCTATTCAGAATTGTGAATCTGTTACTTTCCATTATTGTGTGAAAATTTTGCATATAATTTTCTGCTAAGCATGGGAGTCTGTTATACATTATCTCACATTGTTTTTTGGAAACAACTAGGACGCAATTCCTAGTTGCCTCCTACTGGGTATGTACTGTATGAGACAGATTGCACCTCTCCAGTAACATTAATAATAGATCATTTATCCAAAAACTTTCACCCATGTAAATTGTGAGGACTTATTTTTGTTTAAACCTGCTTGGAAATGTTGGGGAAAAAATAAGTTATGGCTAAAGACAGAACTGGGCTGTCACCCTCACCGTTAACTTAATCAAAAAAAAAAAAAAAATAACACAACAACTGGCATAGCAGCTACTCATAAAATGAAGGATACTAGTATATTTACCAGTAAACCTGGCATAAACCTAGCATTATTACACATCATTACAGCATTAAACTTATTACATTATATACACCAGCATTATTTCCTCAGAATATCTGAGGAACGGTGACCCGTGTTTGTTTTGAGTTTCTTGTGCTTACTGGAAATTGTGCTAGCTCCACACATTTTCCCTTATTTGGTTGAAGTACAGTTAGAAAAGATAGCCATTACAAGGTAACTTCCTAGAGAGCATTTTTTTTGATGAGTATAAGCCAAAAAAGCATGAATCAGGAGCGGATGAGATACAATGATCGTTTGACCACATCCCACCACACCAAGAGGATGTGGTCAACATTTCATCCTTCTTTTATGACACTGCAATGTCAGGGACATTTTGCCACTAATTAGCATAGTAGTTTAGATTATACCTAGTTCATTTTCCATGTCACTAGCCAAATCAATGTCTTTTTGGGCTGTTAATTAAAGTGGATATATCTGAAAATTAAGTGCTGGCTTTTTTAATATATAAAAGCAGACTATGCCATAGCACTTTAATTATTAGTAATTTTAGGAATATCTTCATCCACAGTGGCATATCCGTAAGCAGCCCTGGGTACTGCAGCAATTCTGATGGTTTAAACACTTTGGGGATATCTTTAAATTGCCAGCATGAAGCACGGACACTGAAAAGGCTGTGCCTTGCACTGGGTGGATCAAACATATCGCTGTTGTCGGAACAAAACCTTTTATCTCCATTGTTGTCTTTTTTCAGGTTTTGACATGACTTGAAAGTACCTGTGGTCCTATATATTGTGTGTAAATTTCATGATGAATGGAGCAACAGAAATGATCTAAAATTACTTGGAAAAAGTGTCTTGTTCCATTCACCTACATTAACACTAGAGTAAGTTTTTACCTTCTCCTTTAAAAAGGTTTTGATCCGACAACAGCAATATTCTTCCTTCTATTCAAGTAATACTAACTCCATAATACTAACAAGACAGATTTCTCCACTCTTGACCTTCCTATGCTCCTTTTTGGAAACAAGATGACCAAGGTTTTACATTAACCTTAAAATCCCAGGCTTGTTATACGGTCTTATTATTCAGTACCACAGGGACTTCAGTGCAAACTGGTTAAGTTTTCGTAGGTGTTAGAAGTATGTAACAAAACGTCCATAACCTTTATGGGGTTAAACAGAGATCCAAGTGGATCCAGAGACAACAGTGTATATATCTACACACACACACACACACACACACACACACACACCCACACACACATGGGCAAAACTTTGTGGGTTCAGCTGTTTCAGCCATTCAGCCAAATTCACTGCTAAAAGCCATACAATCTCCACAGACAAACACTGGCAATGCAAAAAGGTCATACTGAAGAGCTCAGTGACTTTCAAAGTGGCTCCGTCATGAGATTCTAAGTTTCCAACAAGTCAGTTTGTCAAATCTTTGCTCTGAAATAGCTCCTAACTGCCTTTGGAAGCAACATCAGCACAAAAACTTTGTCAGGGGCTTCATGAATTGGGTGTCCATGGCCGAGCAGATGTTCGTAAGCCTAAGCTCTCCATACACAATGCCAAGCATTGGCTGAAGTGGTGTAAACCACAGGGCCACTGAAACAGTGGAAACACACTCTCTGGAGCAATCAATCACACTTCATTGTCTGGCAGTCTGAAGGACTGATCCAAGACTGGCGAATGTTAGGAGAGCGCTACCTCCCCGAATGTTTGCTGCCAACTGTTCAGTATGTTGGAGAACGAATAATGCACCCCATTAGGCCCATTAAGAAATGGTTGGCCAAGTTAAGTGTGGAAGAACTTGACCGGCTTGCAGAGCCCTGACCACTTCTAATTAATGATTTCAGCAACTTCAAGGTGCACCCACTTCTGACACAGCTTGTATAATGACCAAGAGAACGGGATGCTCTGGAGCAGCAAAACATTTATCTATAGTCTCCATGAACAACCTAAAGTGTTGACTAGAATGGTATAAATCTCCCCAGCATTGGGCTGTGCAGCAGAACTGCATTCACTGGAGTGATAGAGCATCATCAAATACCACTGTGAAGAGCTGGAATGACATTTGTGATACAGAATTAATACATCAGTACCTGACATTATTAATGCTTTTCTGACTGAATACAATCAAATCCTCACAACAATGTTCCAACACTAAGTGTAAAGCCTTCCTAGAAGAGCAGAGGGTACTGCAGCAAAGGATAAATGTGCCATCTAGTGTTGAAGACAATGGCTTGCAGTCAAGGCTCAGGTCAAAACGTGGTACAAATGATGACGGATATCAGGGCTGTACTTGTAAAGTATCTCAGAGTAATAGTGCTCATTGCAACTGGTAGTTCTACTTATTTTATAAAGAATTTGGTCACAATATCTGGCCACTGTGAGATGCTTTGTGAAGGTGTACTTTTCCAATTTCATCCTTGAAGAAATGAAGATCTATCAAACATTTTACCCACCATAGGGCACAGTGAATGCATAGAAATTTCTTTATGAGAATACGACATCTTGTGAACATGTTATATAGAACAGACAGTGTACACTTGCCTACAGAACACAAATTCACCATGTTCACCTTTTTCACGTATATCAAAATAAGGCAAACAAGAGCTTCTCAATACTGTTTCAAATGTAAAATATATGATGTTGGCAGTGTTGAATTTACTTTCAATTAAAGGTGTAGGTCAACGTACAACACTTTGTTGTGTCCTTGTGTAAGCATATGGTTAAAAAAATAAATAACTGCAACATAGAACCTAAAGCTTAGCTATGCTATACAGTCACTCAGACGTACAGTTAATGGATAAAGTAATGAAAATAACACATAAAAGGGGCTATTTGAACCCCTACAACCAACATGAAAAAGCAATAACTACATGACATTCTCACTGATTATAACAGAAATCCAAATAAAGCAGTGAACCCATATAGCTTCCCCTGAATATTCATCATCTGAATCTGTTTTAAGGACAAGTCAGCTTAACTCAACTTATATCCATATATTACCTTGTGTTATATACCATGACTCTATATACCCCCTGTAAGTCACCAGCTTATCATATTTTTAAAAAAGTTAAACAAACTAGCTTAATGTCTGAATGTAACACTTCTTGTCAGTAAACTCTAATAATTACTGACCACTCTAGACATACAAAAAATACAAGAATCTTTCTAGTTCACATAAAAGTTATCTAGACAGTGGTTCTCAAACTTGGGTCAACAAGCTTAAAGATAAACAACACATACATAAATGTATATTAAAAAACAATAGGCCTCATTCACCAATATCTTGTTCTGTTCTTGAAAAAGGTTCTAAGAAAAAGTCGTCAGACTCATGATGTGTTCTTAAACTGCAGAAATGTTCGCTCCTTTGTTCTCAAGTGTGTGTAGATTCTGTTCGTACCTAAGAACAAATCCAAAGCAAACACTGGTGAATGTCAAAATGTTCATGTAAAACTGCATAATTTCTCCTTAAGAACAGTTGGTGAATAAGGACCATTGTTTTGATCTGTAAAACAAATAGTCCACATTAGTAAAGTTCTGCAGCTTGAGTGTTGGTCTGCAAGCTGAAGATCACTCTTGTTCAGCTCAACCACATCCCACAAAGCTTTTCATCTAACTAAGTACACCTCTCTAATCAAGCAAGTACACTGAGGTTCATATTTGCTTGTGTAAATCATTTTAACTCTGAAATTAAAGTTTGAGGACCACTGCCCTTGACATAAAATCTTAAAGGAGGTCCAGTGATGATATTCCTGACTAGCAAATACACTTTAATACTCCTAATAAACATACACAATCATCATCATCATATCCTAAACTTGACCATTCATTTACAAACTCAAAAACAAAGTCCATAATCTCTTTCACCGTGTCATATTCACCCCTGACCCTTTACCCCCAAATGGTTACATGGCAGATGTCTGTCGTATGGCTGTACATGTGAAGTAAGACTTCCCTAATCAAAGTCCGGTCTTTAAATCAAAATTATTGCTATGATTGCAAGCAAATGGACAAAGGCTTTAACATGGCTCAAGGCTTAGTGGAACACCAAATGTTGGTTAGGGCTGGGTATCATAAAAATATTTTCGCTATAGGCATCAATTCAGATACCGTAATTTTGACATTGATTCCTAAACGATACTTTTTCAGTACATTCTTTCAAATTACAATGAAAGTGGATGTGGCGTAAAGTACAAATTATTGTGATGTGGGTATATTTACTGACAGTAATCAATCACAGACTAATCAAGTGCTTCCATTAATAGTACTACTAATGATAATAAGACTACTTAGGTACTGAAATTCAGTACTGAATGACAAAGAATACTTTGATACAATATTTTAGTAATTCTGTCATAAAAGTATTGTATTTTGATACCTTTTTGATACCCTAGCTGTGATCACTGTGAACAAAGCAGGAAACATCATTTGTCATGAAACATGTATTGTGCTTCTCTTTACTCAGTTTAAGCAGATGAAAGAGGCAGTTGTACTTGTTCCTCAGATCTGTTTGCCGTTTCACAAAATTGTTCATTAAAAGTAATAAGTCAAGAGGTTATTCTCTAGTATTCCAAAACGGCATGTCTCCTGAGAAAATCCTGAGTTTTATAAAAAAAAAAAAGAAAAGAAAAAAAGCTTTCTTCTTAGCCACCCGGTAACAGTACATGTGAATGAACTGTGCCATGTCTGCCAGGGGTGGTTTAGTTATCCTCAAGTCAGTGAGATAAAGCCAATGTCAGGAGCATCACTGAGAATGAGAGGGCTTTGGCTGAATGAGTATGGTGGACTGGGCAGACGGAAGCTGGCTTTATGTGTGGGGAGGGAGGCCCGTTTGCTCCCTCTCTGAGGGCATGACTTGTCCATGGGGCGGCGAGCCTGTCTTCCTGAGCAGCCAGTAGGCGGAGGCCTACTAGATGCTGACAGAGTGCTGGAGACAGTACTGAGGAGACTCTCCTGGGTCACCGGGGCAGTCTTAGGTGCTGCTGGGGTGCAGGTGCCCCGGATCAGTGAAGAGTGAGCAACTGACTCCAGAAGTTCCTTAGTTCCCTGTGTGCACTGCATACAATGAGGGAGCAAAGGAGGAAGGGTGAGAAGGGAAGAAAGTTAAAAAAAAAAGTTTGCAAACACTGAAACCAGCCTGTTAAAGGACAAAGACACATGGCAATGACATATGACATACTTAAGAAAGCACAATAAAACATGCACTGAAAACTGGAAAGACAACATGGTAAGGGTGAGGCAGCATGTTTTATCATTAAGAATATCAGCACAAAGAATGGCACAAACAAGCAGTCTCTCCAAGAATCACCACATGAAGAAGAGGCAGTACTGTGCAAGGTAAATGGTTTCCCCAAAACCACTAGGGGTGAAAAGATGGGCTGGTTTACATTAGGAAAAGCATCCAGCATTTAGATACATGTATGATGACTACTATGCTAAAGCTTCAAGCTGTGAAACCCAAGAGCCCGGCAAACTGAGCCCTCTGGAATGTCTGAAAGTCAAGAAGTGGATGAGCAATGTAAGTATGCATTTACTTGAAAACTGTTACACAGGACATGCTTGTAAGGGTCTGACATGAAGTACAAGCAGGATTTGGAGTTGGGGTGGGGGGAAAACTTGACTCTTGGATGCCTCGCGATACGGATGTGGACGACTCTGAATCGATTCACAAATGTCAAAAATCAATTTTCTATACTTTAATTGATAACGTAATGTTGACGGAGTGCAAAAGGCAGAACTTGGAAGTGCGGAAGTGCAGCGCCCGGACAATCTGTGACAGCACATAACAAAAACAGCGAGAAATCCAAACGGTAGCTGTTACCCTATGCATTAAAAGCCAGATTAGGTCATGAGTTGACAACCAAAAAGTTGTGCTTTCAACAAAAATCAAACCACCTTGAGAGCCACAACATTTCATGTCCAATATGTCTCAGGATGTGCTAATGTCCTAGTATAGGCTAAACATTATAAATGAAAACGCAGACTTGCTTCATTTTGCTTTACGATTTAGCTATAGCTGATTTCCTCCCCTTTCCAACAGGAAACTTTTCCTCAAGCGTTGAAAAGTTTCTTGTAAATTAAGTCGCTAAAGTCGCGTCTCTTTCTCCAGCTTCTTGTTCGTATTTACGCATTACGGAACATAGGTTAAACGCAGCACCATTTAAGGTAGACTGGGAAAATTTGAAAGAGAAGCTAACACTTTTTACAACTTTTTAGTGTTTGACAGTTTCTCATTGCAGATGTAACGTATCAGGAAACCAACTCCAGTGCTTATAAATGCGATTAAGTCAATTCGTCTCCAAATGTTCAAGCAAGCGATGTTGATGCTTCCACCCAAACCGGAAGTGAATTATAAACTCTGTCCCAACTTTTATTGCCAAGGATTAGGGTCTGTTCAGTGTCCTTGAGAACCACGGTTTTCACTCTATGCTGCCAAGATATAGTGTCTAGTATCGAGCATATTTTACTGACACAGCGATCCCGCCACTCTCTACAATGAGACCAAAACTAATAAATCACTGAATTAAATGGGTAGAATAACTGTAATCTGCTGCGTGGACATCCATTAACACAGGATCTTATTTCACCCTAACTGCACATTTTTATCGCAGATGAGTGGCAGCCTGTGTCTCATGTGCTCCAAACAAGAGCAGCGAATGAGAGCCTTCCAGGTTACTTGCTAAACCACTTTCATTTGTTTTATTAATACTCCATATTGGAAGTAAATTCATAATTGACTATTAGAAATACATTGCTTTAAAAGTACAAAGTTATCACACAGTGAAAAAAATAACTCCTGCATAGAAATAAAGATGCATCGAAAATCGTTTTATAATCATAATAATAACCGTAATTGAATCGAATACTGAGATGTCTAGAGATTCCTACCACTAGTTTGGAATATATAAACAGACCATAAGAAATGGATAAACAAGGCCAGCCTAAGTCTGATTGCAATCAATTTTAAAAGTGTATTTGACTATTAGTTTTTTTTCTTCTCTTACTAGAATAAATAACCTAAATAATATCTAGAACATGAAAAAATAGCTTTAGCAATGTCATCAGCAGAAGTGTATTACATGGCTAACAGTGTTGAACACAAATATTTTAGTACTTCCCTGAAAAGTTCACAGCAACAAGAAAAATGTAAATACATACGATCACACTACATATTAAAGCTAGACATTCAGAGTGTTAGTAAAAGTCACACAGCAAGGAATGTAGAAGAAGCTGTAACAGAGAAGGCAGGAAATGAATGTACACTGAGCTAATATGCAGTAAATGGTGGTTACGTCATGAGAGAAGCAGAAGGTGGCAGAGTTGCATGCAAAACGCCCAGTAATACATTCTTACCATCCATACTCAGACAGCTGCCAGAGCGTTCAGGCAGTACAGGAAACAGCAAAGTCCTGACAGTTGTCCTCCTGTTAAAATCAGCTAATGTCATGTTACACACTGCACTGTTGCATTGTTGCAATCATTGCATTGGTAATCAGGAATCCCTGCAACTGGCAGGCTCATATTCAGTATAAAAGTTTTTATAAAATTAACCATTGTTATCAATGCATACATGAAATTTGGTAAAGTTGCAGCAATTTAATAAAAAACACTAGTGAGGGGGATGGAGTTATTTAACCTGGGCATTAGCAAATAAATCTCCATGTACTGAACAACATCAGCCCCGTAGCAAGATAGATCCAAGAGTTTGTATTGTGTATGCTTATCAAATTCCTGTTTGATTATGATTATTAAGTTCTGGTTCACAGGTTTTTTGCACACATTGCTACTATGTCATTGTGAAATCCCCATGAAAGCACTTTGACATATCATACATTCAGCATAACTTATTTTAGTGTTCAGGTGTGAACATGCATCAAGTAAATCTTAAATCTAAAAGTAAGAAGGTGTTTCTCGGGTTATAAATATTCTTATATTGGCTTGGGACTTTTTAGTAACACTCATAAGTGCTGCATATGGCCTCAGATACATTAAGCTATGATATCAGCTGTTAGATCAACTCTCCTGCTCCTCTAAATAAGTTTATGATTATATGCAAGGGAAAAACTCACCTTAAATCAAGACTCTTTTGACAAGTCTGGTACACAAGACCCCAAAAGTTTAATGGCCCTCTTTTATTTAGATTTATTTGTCTCAACCCAACAGATGAAAATGCATCAAATTGACATGTACAGTATATGTAAGCCTTGTAGCTCCATCATTAAACTAAAAAAGCAAAATATGGACAACATGCTGATTGACTATGTTTGCTGACTGACTACCTTTGGGATAAGTGGAAAATTGTGTACATTTGATTTTTTTTCAGTTATGACAGCTCTAAAAGGAGTCTAATCAGCATGGAACTGACATTCTTACCATGTTGGTGTCATTCTTGGACATGAAAGGATGAAGATCAGTATCAGAGTTGACAGTTTGAGGGATCACATCCGGAGGTAAAAAGCCTCTTCTGTCAATCAAACTGAAGCACAACAAAAATCATTTGAAGTCATTATAACTGTGTAAAGTGACTGAGGCAGAATTCTCTAATACTATATTGAAAACAAAAATCAGTTGTTTTTACTGCAATAATTTGCTATTATAATAGTTTTCCTACCTAAACACCTTTACTAATCATTCATGACATGACATTGTCATACATCCTTATCTACACTACTGACCTGGGAGCCATAGGTCCACACAGCACCACACAACAGTTAGTGAAGATACTGTTGTAGGTGTAAGGGTTCCCTGAATCTTCTGCTCCCCTTTTACTTGACCAAGAGCCTTTTATCTGAGAAAGATAAAGAGTTCAATGACATATAACTTTCAATTTGAATTTCAATAGGTACCTCTGTGATATACACTTCCAACTTCAGAGACTGATTTAATAAATAGACACAGGAAACGTCATTTGGAGCAATCTTCCAGCATCTGTGCTTATAGCAAGTGACTGTATAGCAATACTTACATCTTCATTGGTTGTGAGGTTGGAGGCTACCAAGTATGTATGGAAGCCAGAGAGGCCCAGAATAGACCAGATGGAGAAGAAACAAACAACCAGCTCGACAACAGTGACAACAGAGTTAAGGTATAATGCAGATATGGGTTGATCAAATCATCTTCTGTAATGCTCCTCATTTCAAGCATGATCATATTTAAGTGAATCTGCTATGTTCCTTACTGTGGAACTACAAACATTATGTAAGCATAATTATTAGACAGTACTTGCATGTATATATATAAAAAACACTCTGCTAAACCATACGGACAAATAGGACACTTTCCACCTGCTACGTCAAACCACACAAACACACAAGCCATGCTGCATAGCCAGTGACATCATTCTGTTTTCTTTTAGGAGACTGGACACCTGCTTGGCAGTCAGTCTTCAGACGTAGCAGCTACATGTGATCAAGATTGTAAAGGAATGACTGAGCCGATTAGGGATGAATGGGATTAGGAGTGGAAGAAGCAGCAGGCTGTGGTCTGGGAAACAGACAGCCAAACTCCCTCAGTCTGCCCACAGGGTGAATATGTGGGACATGAATGAATCATCAATGCCAGGTAGCAAGGCAGTGAGATAGTAGCTATGGACAGAAAGGATATCTGGCTGGGCTCTCCTGTAAGGCTTGAATAAAACCTCTTCCACCTTGTGATCCTGTTTGTAATAGAAATGATTATTCAGTAAACAATCAAGATCAGGAAATATCAGAAAATAAACAAACTATAAATAAACTACAAATGTCATTAACAATCATCACCATCATAACTAAGCTACTATTTTAGTGCTGAGCTCCTTCAGCACTGCTCAGATCCAGCTAAAAGAAAGCACCTAATTGTATCTAGGCATATAAGCATCCAGCTAAAAGAAAGCACCTAATTGTATATAGGCATATAAGCATGTGTTAGGTTTCATGAATAGATACTGCTTTCATCACCCGCTGAAACACAATGAATACTCATAGACGTATAATTGTGTACTCTTTGTAAGCATTTGACCATTTAAATCTGGGTGCCTGCTGCCAGAGTAAATTAAGGAACACTAGCACCTGTTACTCTTAGTGCAGATTTAGAGGTACTAAGCCAAACATTCAAAACTACAAAGTTAAATAAAAAAAATTAAGCAGCATTACAAGTACAACTGTTGAGGTGACTGTATGATTAAAGCATGAATCCCAGTGTTAATCCATGAACAGCTCTTTCTTAAAGTGCTTGAGAGACTAACAGTGAACGTGTGGTGACAGTGCAACAAGAACATGTATGTACGTATATGTAAAAATGTGTGTGTGTGTGTGTGTGTGTGTGTGTGTGTGTGTGTGTGTGTGTGTGCATGTGTGTGTGTACATTTGTTATGCATGAGTCATAACATGGTGGCTGGAGATGACTTACGTAAAGTGAGATGTGTTATCACACATCCAAAAATGAAGGAGGTGAGAAAGGATAATGAGACTATAAAAGTATAGAAAAAGCGATAGTTGCGCTTCCCAACACAATTCCCCACCCATGGGCAGTGGTGGTCAAAACGCTCTGTATGGGGAACAAACAAGCATAAGTAATTATATTAGAATTTACTTGTGCCGTAAATCAGTGTTTCCCAACACCGGTCCTGGAGACCCATTCCTTTGCAAATTGTAGTGTTTTCCCTGCTGCCAATATAACTAATCTATCTTAACAAGGTCATTAACAAAGCACTGAAGTGGGTGTGTAAAGCAGGAAAAGCACTAAAATGTGCAGAGCAGTGGGCCTCCAGGACCAAAGCTGCGAAACACAGCCATAAATACACTTATTATTAATTCAATGTTCTATTTGTTTTTTTTTAGACAAAAATAAAAACACTTGGGTCTATTCTTAATACAAACATTTCATTCTTTTTTAGTTTGATTTCAGTTGTTTGAGTAAGGTCTTACCTACACAGTTGTCACAAAGACTACAGTGAGAAGTGCGTGGTGGGCGGAACATCTTGCACGTGAAGCAATATTTGAGTTTGACCACTTGTCCGTTAATAAGGATTTCCTTAGTCCGTGGTGGTGGCCGGTATGTGCCTGATCCGGAGTTATCTAGGAATATGAAATACACCTTGTATAAGTATCCACACATATAAAGAATACAGAAGTCAATCCCATATAAACCCGGTTAACATTTCAAACTAATCATATCATAACCCATATATGAACATTACCAAACAGCAGCTACAATCACATAGTCAACCTACACATCACAGTTTACTCAAGACTTACCGATTTGACGCTCTATGTCAGCAGCCTCTTCTGGTAAAGCCCTTGGTAAGATCCCTGGGTCTGTAAAACTGGTCTGAAGAAGATTGATGACCACAAACAAAAACAGCACACCGGCAATCACCGGGATGCAGACGGTGAGGTGAGCCACCAGAAAGGGGCAACTGTTGGGAAGAGATGTCAGAATGTAAGTATTTCCGGAAACTGCTGAATGGCTATCATTCCACCACATGTCAAAACATGCATGATTTCCTTGCAAGTAAGCATAATTACTATTACTAACCTCAACATTACTTAAAACATGAAGCAAATGCATAATATACTCCCTCGTTATTGTTATATTAGTATAACAAACTACCAGGAATGACACAGGGCCTCACGGGACTCACTCAAACACGAAGAATAAGCCACTGGTGAAGAGAATAAGGCCGAGTGTCAGAGGCAGCACACCGCACTGCCGGGCAACGATGATGCGTCCATCACAGTAGAAACGATTTCTGCCTGGGAAAACTTCCCATTTTCGTCGCGGACGATGAGAGCTTTTCTTCGCACATGGCAGAGTGGAACTGGGCGTTGAGGCTGGTGTTCCGAGAGTTCGGGGGTCGATTTGCTGATATTCGCAGTTTTTCATTATAAGCGACTGGGACCAACAAAGAGTTCAACAGAGGTAGCTAGCTAGTTAGCTAGATGGCTAAGCTACCCAACTTGTCAAAACTGACAATGCTATCCTAGTTTTACAAATAAAGATTTTCCTCTCAACGAAAATGCTTAACTGTTTCTGAATGTTAATAAAGCAGAGTAACCTGTATGCCTAAACACGTCTCGCAAAATTCCGCAACATAAAAGCATTGACAAGTTTCACCAGCGAAGCTAATTAACTTTAGCTACGGAAGCTACACCGTAACTCAGACTAAAACGGCAGACTTTTCTGCCTCAAGTCAGATACATGTATGTCCCTAAATGTCTTTCCAGCCACTTAAATACTCTATTCAGTCTTTCATATACACCGTAACATTACATTAGGCAAGGTAAGTTAATACGACGCGGTATTAAACACGAGCTGGCTAGGTTAGGCTAGCAGCAGTAGCGGTAGCCAGTAAAGAATACTGGTTGGCCCATTAAATTTTTAAGACACGGTTCGGCTTTGACTTGGGATGTAATACTACAGCTCGTTAAATTTTGACATTTCACAATGACTGCTACATTCAGTACATGCTACTGAGTCAGCTTAACTGTTGGTTAGTTAGCTGAAACAGCTCGGCTCCAGCCCCCACTGTCTGTCCGCCCGACTCATCTGACCCCGGACTCCATTCGGACTCCTCCGCTTCTGCTCAGCCACAGTGTCGGCTCACTCCGCTCATCACTCCACTAATCGCCCACCTCCAAACATCACCCTCTGCGCTCAGGGAAACGGTGTGTATCGTAGCTACGGGTGATTTGAACAAGCTTCCAGTGATCGGCCTTTATAGGTATCGATTAAGTTTTTAGTTTTCCAGCAGGCGCTAGCAAACCGCTTGTTGTTGACAATCGCGTCACTTCCCTATCAGGAGGAGATTTACCTGAAGTGACTGATGAGCCAGAAGCCGAAGGAAATGATGCACATTTTTCTTCCACATCCGACGCTATCATAAAGCATTTAACCATGCAAAAAGCTACCTATGGAGATGCTTTAAAAGTATTCATATTTAAGTAGAAAACACTATCTATCTATCTATCTATCTATCTATCTATCTATCTATCTATCTATCTATCTATTTAAGGTATAAACTGTCCAATCATCGGTAACGTCGCCAGTCTATTTCCGTGAATAGTGCTGCTTAACACATTACGGATGTTTCAATATTTCCTCCGGGTTCTCCGGTTTCCTCACACAGTCCAAAGACAGGTCAATTGGACATGCTAAATTGCCCCTGGGTGTGAGTGACTGTCTGTGTCTGTCTGCCCTGCGATGGACTGGCTACATGTCCAAGGTGCATCCTGCCCGAAGACTGCTGGGATAGGCTCCAGCAACACACGCGACCCTGACGGAGAACCGGCTTAGAACATGGATGGATGGATGTTTCAATAAATTATAGGTGTTAAATTGTTAAAACAACCAAATATTAGGCCTATCGCTATATGCCCATATAGCGCCTGCATGTGTATTATGCTCCTGCCCCTGCTATGTAGTGGTCTGTTGTAGTGCTTGTAGTTCTTTCTCCAGAAACACCGCTGCTCCACCAGTAACATTAACATTCACTCTAAATTGCTCTGGATAATAAATGTACGTAAGGCCATTCATGTACCTATAGACAATATAAACCTGATGGAAGGAGGTAGATATGACCCACCGACTGGACCTAACAGACCCGAACAGGGCCGGCCCTTCCATTAGGCGATATAGGCAAATGCAAGGGGCGCCGTCTGTCCAGGGGGGCGCTCGCGTGCATGTTTTTTTTTTTGCAAATTAACAATTAATAAATATGAAAACAAGCAAAGTCCACATAATCATAACTTCATTGTTTAATAATATTAGTCAAATTAATAATTATTATAATAACAACACACAACACCTATCACCCCCCCCCCCCGCCGCCCCCGCGCGCTCTGCACACCTCGTTACTGTTTCTCTGTGAGGAAAAAGACAACACCACAGAGTGAGTGACATCTCCCCGTAAAGATGTCTAAAAGGAAGTCCTCTGGTGCCCAGGGCAGAAAAAGGAGAATAGAGGAGGAAGACAAGTGGCAAAAAACAGAGGTAATATAATATGGTGAATTAACCATGTGTATGTTGTACAGTAAAATTTCCCTTCAGAAAAATAGTTACTAGCTAGTAAGTGATAGCGTCAGTTACCCCCTTCCCCAAACTCATTAAAGACATTTGAAATGACCCCCCCCCCCCCCCATTTTCACTAAATAAGCACTTAATCTTCGTTAATTAGAGACTCTCTACAATACGCAGAAAGTTGTTCTCTGCACTACTTTATGTAAAAGTTTGAAAATATTTTTTGTGCAACACCTTTATATTTATTTATTGTTATATGGTTATATTTATAATTAATTTACTTTTTATTTGTTTCTTTAATACTGATTTTACTGTTTTACTGTTGTTTTCGTTCTAAAATAAAAAAACAAAACTCAAAAACATAAAGCTTTTTGTCTGTGTGAGTGTATAAACCCGATGATTGATGATGCAGGGGGCACCAACCAAAATCTCGCCTAGGGCACCACATTGGTCAGGGCCGGCTCTGGACCAGAGCAGCAGCTGGAGTCCTGGTAGGGTAGGTTTCCTCCAGAAGATCCCCACAGTCTGAACATCTGCCCTCCCCTCTCGTTGCAATACCGGTTTTAACAAGCCCTCGTCCACATGCTCTGGTCATTTCCCATTCAGAGGAAGGATAGCACATATACATCTCAGAGACGTCTTTTGGATGTAACACAGTTCGTCTGGAATACGTATTTAATAGAGCGTGTGCTCATCGGCAATACGTCTCTGATACGTCTCTGGTGGATCGTGAAAGACCTTCAGCTGCTGCATTCCAGACCTATCTGGCTGCGTCATAATCACGCCTGCGTCTCGGAGACGCTTCTGAGATCTCTCCTAGACCATTTACTAGAGCGTTTATTCATCTGCAGTACATCTTTTAAACATCGGGCTTGGATGCCAAAATGACGTTCATACGCTGCATTGCAGACTGATATGTACAGTCTACCTAAAATGCAGCATCTGAGCGTAACTGAATGTGTGACATTTAGAATCAAACCTTCTTACATAAATTACACTCAAAGCTAGATTTTATATTCTTCTTCCTCCCTGAGTTAAAGATATAAAATATACAAGCAGAGAGATCGTATGAGCCATTAAGAAGCCTAAAGACTCAAACAGAAATCTACACTGGAAAAATGATGTATAGAAATTATGCTATATTATTTTATGTGATTAATTTATATTATTATTAATATTATTACCCCAAAACAAAATTAAGTGAAAGGGAATTTTCCTTTAACATGTTTATTTAACAGAAAATCAACAATAGAATAAAGAATGGAACAAACATGTGGAATTAACAAAATAAAAGTTTAGCGTCCTGCTGGTGCCAGGCGGAGGTAATCCTTTAGGCATTTTTCAGCTTCTGCTTCCGTGGGAGCTGGTAGCGCTGGGTTCTTCACTGCGGCAGCTGTGTGTCAAAATGTAGAATATTATTACTATTCTTATTAAAGAGGCATAAGGACTATACATTTATCAGCTGTATTACACTGAATAAATGGAACTGCCTGTAAGAAATAAGTAATCTAACGTATCTGTTATTAGGCCAGGTTTTTAAGGTATTACGCTACAGGCATAGTAATTAATTGGAGGGGGACTAGTATTTTCCAATATATACAAAGGTGTTGTTATTTAGCGTCATTTCGTCGAAAACTGTCCTAATTAAAGTAAGAATGGCAATATCTGTACTTTAAAAACACGTGAAAACCACATGAGCAATAAGCGTCCAGTATGGATGACGAGGGGCGCACGTGATAGATGAACGTCTCTGACCTAATTTAGAAGAAGCGCTCAAGAAGAAAGCAGCTTTCCGAAGGTCCGTCGGAGAAAGGTAAGTTCAAGTTCACATACTAAATTAACTAGGTTATCAGTGATGTATGTGTTTATCCTGTTATAGGTACTAGATTTGTGGCATATTTAAAGTTAAAGTTCACAGGTGCATCGAGGTAACTTATTTTGTCAAATAACTTAAGCTAGTGAACTTGGCTATCATTACCACGTGCTAGCCATTCCTGAGGTGGCTGCTGCATTTGCACTAGCTTATGTCATTTCTCGAAGCAGTGTGGCTGTTTGGGTAAGTTGAGGTAAAGTTGAGGTTCTTAATAGTTATTTTCCTCATTGAAAGACAAGTCATAAACCAGCATGTTGCACTGTCTAACCCCTGGCCTCCTCAGTTTGACCGAGCTAAACACTGTAGATCAGGGGTGCCCAAAATTTTTTCAAAGGGGGCCAGATTGGACAATATCAAAACACCTAAGGACCGGTCTCCTTTCCAAAAGTATTATTCATACATTATATAACATTGTATTCAAAATATTTAAACACAAATGTACAGAATAATTAACAATTATTTAACTAATTAAATAAATTTGACTGTAATTACAGCAAAAATTGCAACAATAATGTATTCTTACGATACAGCGGCCAATAAAAATCTGTCTGCGGGCCACACTTTGGACACCCCTGCTGTAGATCTATCATAAGGTATATGTAATTTAGTACATAATGGTGTAGTATTTCATTTGATAATGGCCTCATTTAAATTCTGATTAATTTGGGCGTGGTTTTGTTGCATGACACCTATTCTTTATGTTACAGCAAATAATGTAACATGTAAGTGGTTCTAATATACTCACCAATAATAAGCTGTCCACAGGCTGTCTGCTTTAAACCTCGCTTGTCTCCCCTGCCACACCAGTTAAGGCTTTTTGCCAGGTTGGGGGTGAAGACCTTGCTGGCAATCCGCCATATTGTCTTTTTCATTGTGTGGCCTCCACTTAGTGAGAGTGTGTTGGTCTGAAATAATACACAATAAGAACAGAAATGGATAAACAGCAGTCTCACTGTACCAACTGCACCTTCATAACGTGTCCTAGGAAATGTACATTCTGTTTTGATTTTGTAATTACGGTTCTTGTTTTAAATAGTTCATATCTTATTTATTGTATTGACCTAAAGTAATTGATTAGAAAGTTTTTGACTAATAATATAAAGCTGTATACAGTCATGGCTAAAATAATTGCACTTCTTTTAAGAAAATTTTTAGATGCAATATTCACAGATTGGTGAACCTCTGCCCATCTTTGCAGAGATATAGGTAGGTAGATAGATAAGGGAATAAGGGTTATGGATGGATGGATGGATGGATAGATAAGGGTTATAGATATGCATAGAGAGATAGCTCGAGAGATAGAGAGTTGGTGGTAGCTAGATTTGATTTAATGGGAAATCTATAAATGAACTTACCATCCTCTGCTTCAGTCCATTGTTCAACAGCCTCTTCTCTAAATCTTCTAGGGTCTCCATTGAATTTAGTAGGAAAATATTCATTTCCTCCTCATCTTGGACCTGTTGTGGGGGCAAAATTCGGCGGCCACCCACAAAAGACTCAACAAGTGATGTGAGGTAAGTAATCTTCAGGTCCATCTCTCTCAGTGCCTCTAACACTGTTCTGTCTACAGCTGCAAAAATAAGATAGAAGTTATCCTTTTATTCATTGTAAGCAATTTTTTAAACTACTTTGTCTTAAAGACCAAACTTACGTGTGCACTGATTATTGATGAACCGCCTTGAAGGTCCCTGTTGTGCAGTGGGTGCTGTTTACAGTACAAAATTTAAATAAACATGTTCATTTTAGTGATCTAAGAAGTGATTGTAAATATGAGTGTTTATTTATACATACTGACAAATGTCTATACACCCAACAGCCACTTCATTAGGTACATCTCCTTGCAACTACACTCATTGTCTGTTATTCAGCTCCATTTGCCATTTGGAAAAACTTTGTAGTTCTACAATTACAGACTGTAGTCCATCTGTTTTTATGTATACTTTATTGCCCTGTTCATTAATTGTCAGGATCTCCACAGGGCCACCACAGAGCAGGTATTATTTGGGCAGTGGATCATTCTCAGCACTGCAGTGACACTAACCTGGTGGTGATGGTGTGTTATATGTGCTGTGCTGGTGTCAGTTGATCAGACACAGAGGTGGTGCTGGAGTTTAAAACCCAAGTATCACTGCTGGACTGAGAATCGTCCACCAACCAAAACTATCCAGACAACAGCATCCTGTGGGCACCATCTTCTGACTGCTGATGAAGAACTAGAGGATGACCAACACAAACTGTGCAGCGACAGATGAGTTATCCTCTCTAACTTTACATCTACAAGGTAGGACTGTCCAATAGAGTGGACAGTGAGACACAGTGTTTAAAAACTCAAAAGCACTGCTGTGTATCATCTGCACATACCAGCACAACACACTAACACACCACCACCACGGCACAAACTACAGCGTGCTCCAAAATGGAGCTGATAAAATAGACAATAAGTATAGTTACAAGGAGGTGCATGGGTGTAAATGGCTTGTAAGGTTTAAGGTAAACTCACCATTTGTATGAGAAAGAACATCCTGGCCTTGTCTTGTATCCTGAGATGGCCATGTATACGTATTGGGCATGTTCCACCCTGTTTGCCATTGTTGTGGTGTAGGTGCTGTTAACACGGAAATTTAAAGGAAAAGTCACTGCCTAGAAAACAGGACTTTGCTCTGTGTATTCTTAGCTTGTAAGAAATGAACTGACTATGGATAACATCGTTTCGACCAGAGGAATGACCTACACAGCACATGGAGTGGTCTTCCCCACAATGAAAGCCCCCTCACACTTTCCACTGATAATGTACAGTCTGTACTGAGCAGGGTGCATGCACGCAAAGCTGCTGGTCCAGATGGCATTCCTGGACGTGTCCTCAGAGCGTGCGCTGGACAGTTAGCCAAGGTCTTCACCGATATCTTCAACCTATCACTGGCCCAGGCTGCTGTTCCGGCATGCTGGAAGACATCCACCATCATACCGGTGCCAAAGTGCTCATCTGCTGCATGTCCTAATGACTTCCGCCCAGTCGCACTCACCCCCATTGTGATGAAGTGCTTTGAGAAACTGGTCCTCAACCACCTAAAGACAGTGCTCCCACCATCCCTGGACTCCCACCAGTTTGCATACCGTGCAAACAGGTCGACTGAGGATGCAATTTCCACTGCTCTTCACTCTGCCCTCACCCATCTGGATGAAAGGAACACCTACATCCGCATGCTGTTCATCGACCTCAGCTCTGCTTTTAACACGGTCATCCCAAGTAGGCTGGTCACCAAGCTCAGCGACCTGGGAATCAGCACCCCCATGTGTAACTGGGTTTTGGAATTCCTGACAGACCGACCCCAGTCTGTGAGATTGGGCAGTCATATGTCTACCACCATCACCCTGAACACTGGTGTGCCGCAATGCTGTGTGCTGAGCCCTCTGCTCTTCTCCCTGTTCACCCACGATTGTGTTCCTCTGCACACATCTAACATTTTCATCAAGTTTGCAGACGACACCACAGTGGTTGGCCACATCAGGAACAACGATGAATCGGCCTACAGGGAGGAGATCCAGCACCTGACTTCCTGGTGCACCACCAACAACCTCATCCTGAACACAGGCAAAACCAAAGAACTCATCGTGGACTATCGGAAAACCAAGGGCTGCACACACTCTCCTGTCTACATCAACGGAGCAGAGGTAGAACGTGTGTCCAGCTTTAGGTTCCTGGGAATCCACATCTCGGCAGACCTTTCATGGTCCTTCAACACCTCCCATCTCATCAAGAAGGCACAGCAGCGTCTTTACTTCCTGAGGAGACTAAAACAAGACCGGCTGTCTCCTCAGATCCTCACAAATTTTTACAGATGCACCATCGAGAGCATACTGACCAACTGTGTGACCGTGTGTATGCCATGTAAATAACACATCGCAACAGTTCTACACACCTATAATCTATTTTTTTGCATATCTATAAGTAATTTATTCTATATACTGTAATGTTGCACTATGCCTATTTATTGCACACTTGCACACTCTCTTTTTGCACTATTTGCTACTATTTGCACTTCTGGTAGATGCTAACTGCATTTCGTTGCCATGTACTTGTACTGAGTAATGACAAAGTTGAATCTATCTATCTATCTATCTATCATCTGTAAATGTTTTGGATAGTATACTTTTTTTTTTGTTATATTTTGACTGTTTTGTGTTCTATGTTCTAGACTGTTTTACAGTAATGTGAAAAATTAGGACACCCTATGAAAACCATTGTCTTGTTAACTGAAAGGACCGGCCGTTTTTGGTCCGTTTATGAAGAGGAACCA
Organism: Pygocentrus nattereri; assembly: GCF_015220715.1. NCBI lineage: Eukaryota > Metazoa > Chordata > Actinopteri > Characiformes > Serrasalmidae > Pygocentrus > Pygocentrus nattereri. The sequence goes on from NC_051213.1 coordinate 24,263,761, forward strand.
GAGAGTGGATCACCTGTCCTGTGGAAAGTCTCAGCGAGCGCGCTCGGTGCAGGAAGACAGAACCACTCTCGTAATCAATCAAAGAGTTTATTAAGTCTTCTGCACAAAGAAAGAAGGGCACTCCTTCCTTTACAAGCAAAACCGTACAAGCAAACAGGGTGGACCCAAATAAGTTGTCTAACAGTCATGAAATGCTAAGCTGACACTCACGGACCACCGGAACTGCCCAAAGGAGGGGGGCTTCTGCTCTGTGTACGACAATCTTACCTACAAAAGAGAACAAATGGTTCTGGACAGAATGTTGTCCCGATAAGAGGAGCAAGTTGTTTGTGCAAACTGCCAAGGACAGCAGCTATGCTTGCTGCAAAATCTGCTTAGAGCAGAGTTGGAGCAGAGTTAACCCTTTCATTCCCCTCTTTTATGCCTCACCAACTGGTGGGGCATAACAGGGCAAGTTACTGTGGTGTGTGTGAGAGCACACATACATATTGTTGGTGCTGGAGATGAGAGGCTGGTATACGGGCCGCAGGGGTTGCATCGCGGAGGCCAGCGCGTAGACCCTTTCCATGAGGCATCTGAAAAAACAAGGACCCAAACACAGAAACAGCAAAACCATACAGATAAAAGAGACAGCCATGGCAAAATAAGGAGTAAGTAGTTAATAAGGAGTTAGTAAGGAGTTAGTAAGGACATATTTAAGAATGTACTGCAAACATGTAGCAAGATCTGTAGTGTTGCGAAGTTTAGAACAAAAATCCTGTGATAAAGAAAGAGAATAATTAATGTGAGGGTAATCATAATGAGTAATATTCAAACAGTCAGGAGACAGACAGGTGTGTGCTACAGCCTGCAGAGTAGCAGAGAGCTACTCTGCATCAGGTGACACGTAGCAGGAGTCATTGGTGTACTGCTTGGCTGTCCAGTTAGCATACTGCCAGAAAACGTTATCCATGGGGGATCCGCCAGCACGTTCCACCAGGCACAGGATTAATATTAGCTGCAACATACTTCTGTAACACAGGACAGGTTAGAGATAGGAAACAAAAATATTTAGACGTCTATCATGTATATACATCACTGCGGGGCTGACTGACATCTGGAGGCATGAATCCACTGTAGAAAAAGATCGGTTAATACCCCCGTGCGTGTGACAGCGAGTACAGGAGTGGGTTCAGAGAAAGGGGAGTCTGAAAAACCCTTTCTCTCAAATTTCTTGACCAATACCTGATCGCCCGGCTTAAAAGCATGAGTTGGGACCTTGGGAGGGTCTGTGATAGTTTGGTTGACCCTCTCCCAGTATTCATTCAGAACAGTTAACAACCCTGCGGTGTACTCGCTGCGACGCACATCCAAGTCCGCCGTACACTCGTCCCATGACAATTTCATACGGCGACAGACCACCCAGAGTGTCTGTGCGCGCCATCCGCAGTTTGGCCAAAACTACAGGTAAAACCTTCACCCAATTGGTGACATTCTGCGTCTGCATGGCTTTTCGTAACCGCCCTTTTAAAGTCCGATTAACCCTTTCGACCATACCAGAGGATTGAGGGTGATAGGGGATGTGGAAAGCCCAGTCTATGCTCAGGTGCTTCGCGAGCATCTGTGTGACTTTGGAGGTGAACGGTGTGCCTTTGTCAGAGTCTATTCCTAAGGGGACACCGTAACGCGGTATGATTTCTTGGCATAGTTTTGTCACAACTGTATTTGCATTTTCTTTATTGCATGGGAACGCCTCTGTCCAACGAAAAATTTATCTACTAAGACCAGTAAATATTTGTACGGCCCTACAGTCGTCATGTGTGTGAAATCGATTTGCCATTCTTGGAAAGGTGTTTCCGGTTTAGGAAGAACTTGGTGCGGTCTGGCCAGTTTTGGGTTATTCTGTAAGACACATATAAGACAACGGTCTAATATGCGATCAACAGCAGAGTTCAAATTGTGAATGCAATTTGTAAGCAATTGTTTTTGCTTAATATCTGAAATAGTTATATATACTGGAAATTAACTCTTAAAATATGTTTGTGTTTACATTAAACCTGTTATACGTATCATGTATGGCGTTCTAGAGGTGAAAAAATTTATGGCCCCACACAGGCTATGTTAGTATGTGTCTGCTCTATTTTTCACGGTCACTGCCAAATGCACAGTGAATGACTGTGGGATGAGCAACATTCTTCCACATGAAGGAATTTCTCTTCACCTGGTTATATAAGCACATAAGACATGTAACTATTAACCCATAGAGGCCTACTCTGGTGGAAAAAATGCTCCCTCCTTCCTACTGCTCATCATAAGAGAATGATAAAGTCTAACCACACTATCTTTAAACATGGTATATACTATAGTTTATGTGCACAAAATTGTTGGGATGTGTTTTTAATTACTAATGAGAGCAATCAAAAATTGCTTGCACTCTGGAAAGGATGCCTAGCACCAAGCCAGGGTGCAAACAGCTGCTGTCCCTTTAAGAGCTGAGAGCATGACCTGTGTATTGTGATCTCACAGACACATCTCGGTGGAATATCCACAGCCTTCAGTTGCTAATAAAATGTTTTCCAAGGTCTCTGAAACTGCAGAGAGGGAACAGACTCTGTCTTGCTTGTGGGTTTTCTTTGCACTTTTTTTTAAGAGCATGTTAGTTCTTGCTGGATATCCCTTTTGCAGCCAGGCTTGTAAGTACTGCAGCTATGATATGCTTAAGAACAAATTGTGAATGCAAAACAATTCGGACATGTCATGCCTTACCCCTCTTCGTTCCCGATGCGAAATACCATGAAAATCGGGAACGAGCGTTTCGCGGCAGAGTCGGCGGTATTGTTACCAACAGAGTCGGGGTCGAACTTTAACAACGGCCAGTCGGGAGGGCAGGAAGCTAGCCCTGATCAGGTCCTCGATAAGCGACGCATGGGAAATGGGTTTGTTATCAGTAGTAACGAAACCGCGTTGATGCCAGATTCCCCCAAAATCATGAACTACGGCGAAAGCGTAACGGCTGTCCGTGTATATAGTGACATCTTGGTCTTGAGCCATCCGATGATGGCTTGGAACCTGATCCATCAACATAAAATGCTAGGCCAGAAGGCAACAGGGTGGAAGACACGTCAGGGCGAATAGAAGTTTCACCGGCCAGACGGGTCTCGCGGTCATGCACGTCTTAGAGTGGGACTGGAGGTGTCGTGTGGTAACAGAAGTAAACGCATTAAAGCGGAAGAGACAGTATCTAGTGAGGAGTGCGGACGCACAGTGAGGTTTTCGGTGTTCAACAAAATGTTCTCATAGCCTGCACGCCGCTGAGCAGACATGTGCTGTGTAGAACAGTTATTTAGGAGCTGACAGACCTGATGAGAGGTGTGTAAGGTCAAGTCATGACCTAAAACGATTTTTTCAGCATCCTGTACCATTAGCGCGCACGCCGCGACCGCTCGGAGACAGGACAGAAGGCCTCGGGCCGTAACGTCCAATGTTTTAGAATAATATGTAATTGAGTTTTTTTCAGCCGAAGGGCGAAAAATACAATACAATCTAAAAAAAAAAGTAAAATACAAATGACAACTGAAATTGGACACAGTATTAGAACTTTGCTTTTTTTGTTGAGTCATTTTACTGCTGTCTAGGTGTGAGAGTTTTGCCACTGAGGACGTGTAAAAAGATTTTTACTGTCGTCCCCGATTAAAAAAAAAATCAAATCTGAACAGGGCTTTAATAAACGTGTCCCTGAACATTTGTACACATTACAAACCTGAAACCCATTGCTATTATTAAATGTCTTAATTGAACTCACCGTGAATGTATATCTCACATTGGACTTACCATGAGGTAGAACCTGTTGGCTTTGTCTTGTATCCTGAAAGCTATCTGCAAGGAAATTTCAGAATCAAATGCAGAAACAAACTTGATTTCACATATTTGATTATAATCATTGTTCAGGGCTGCTCAGTAAAGTAATCAAACTTACATGGGGTCTGGTTAGATATTGACCACTCTGAAGACTCTTGTTGTATGGCAGGGGCTGTTGGAACAAAATTGCTGTTACTACTAATCATACATTCTAGAAATCTGACAAGAATTGCCATTAAAATTATTTTCATAATAGGCCCTTTTTTACCACAATTCCAGCCTACGTCTTTCAATCTCTTAAGTGGATGTAGAATGCGGCTGATTTGTTTGTGATTGTGTTTAAACTAGATGTGCATATAAATAAAAAAGTCAAAGTTAAAGATTACTTAGACAGGACACAATGGTTATAGATAGAGAGATAGGTAGTGATGTAGGTAGATGAATAGTTAGATAAGTTAGAGTTACAGATATGTAGGTAGATAGTTAGGGAATAAGGGTTATAGCTAGAGCTGTAGATAGAGATTTATAGATAGGTCGTTAGGTAGATAGGGAATAAGGGTTATAGATAGAGGGCTGTAGGTAGATGGATAGGTAGATAGATAGTTATAGATGGGTAGGTAGGTAGTTAGGGAATAAGGGTTATAGCTAGAGCTGTAGGTAGATGGAGTTAGAGATAGGTCGGTCGGTCGGTCGGTCGGTAGGTAGACAGATAAAAAGGGAATAAGGGTTATAGATAGAGAGAGAGAGAGAACATGAAATGGAAAGGAACAATGACAACAACTTTTGAAACACATTTAGACAAAGGCAGTTCCTTTGTAACATTTTATGAAACTTACTCTGTGACATATGATGGCCTGAGTGTTCCCATGGAGAAAATGGCCTTCCTAAATATAATTTTAAAATATATTGTTAGTAATATTTTTGTGACTACACTCCATACAGATACAGATTAATATTGATGATCTCAGTCTTTTTATATTACTTAATGAGTGGTATTACCTTGCATTTTTGACAGATCTGTATAAATATTGTCTCCCTGCTGGTTGTCCTGGGCTAAAGATGAAACAAGTCAAGGTAAGTTAACTGCCATACTATAAATTGCCATTGTTTGAGAATATTAGTTGTTTAAAGAGGCATACATTGTATTACTGTTGGGCTACTAAGTAGTAACGTTCGAAGTAGTTTTTATCTGCTTTCCTGTACTTTCTTTTAATAACTTGATTATCCAAGGATTGTACTTGGATTTAATAAATGCTTTTTTATAATTACAGGAAATCGTTTAAATTTTTGTTCATGGCAATTGGCAGTGTGCTACAGATGCAAGACCGAGATCAGAATGCTATAGTATTCATTTATCCACCCCTTGGAAATGTTTCAGGCATTATACCTTGAACATCTGATGGTTTGTTGCACCACTCTTGCTCTGCTCTTGCTCCCGACTGGAAGCTGCTGGACAATGCTGAGAATGCAAAAAAATAAGTAAGGAATAGGTATCATATGGGACAATATTATTAAGGGACATTACGCTGGTTTAACTATTGTAGCATAATACACTCTTTATATTTGTGGCTTTACACTTAAATATTTCACAGAGATAGAGAGACCATTTTTTTGCAAGTTCTTGATTTTTCAGATATTTCAGCATATCCTTTATTCAGGATATTAAGAGTCCTTAACGTCTTTGAATGTCATTGGGATGTCTTGGATAGTGAGAAGCAGAAAATGCTCCAACTTCAAAGACTGAACTTTGTAGTTATGGAAAACCTCTCTGCAGATCTCTGCAGAAAAACTGAAAAGAATTACAGCTGTAACAAAGGTAAGGGTGGAAAACTTGCACTTAATGTTATGATAAATAAAATGTGATCTCTGACTTTAGCACAGTACTGCAAACGTATAGTAATAAACCATTATGGTAGCATCCTTATTGTGAAGTTAAATGCAATACCATTATGTGTTCCAGGTCCAGGCTGTCTACAAGTCTGTGGTGGGGCTGGGGGTCTTGGGGCAGTGGGAATTTTTTTTTTTCACCGGTGGTGATTCATCTTCCTCCGATGAAGAGTATACTTTTCTTCTACAAGTAAAAGTATGTTAATAAAGGGTTCTATCACAGAATTGTTCTAAAACACTAATTGTACAGAATGCACAGCTTACTTGCTGACTCTCTTTCTTAGAATCTCTGTGTCAGAGTTCAGATCTGACGTGTAGCATGACTTTTTCCATTTAGAAACAACGTTATCAAATGATTCTGGGGGGAAAGAATGACGGCCATGAAAAAGAACCATCGATCATGCTATGGTGAGGACATAATAATACTTTGTTCTGTACTATGTTAAAATATGCATGTCTTTATTACCTGATTCATAAAGGATTCGCACACTGTGCTTTTTCCACCCTTTATCTGGATGGGGGACCTCAGCTTTTTTAACACTTTTTAAAAGCCGGCTTTGATCTTTATAGGGAGGCCACCAGGAGAACCCATGTACCAGGACTTTGCCACTGGTCCAGTTTGCCCCTCGTTGACAAACTCCACTATGAGGTACATTGTGAGCTGTATTGTGAAACCAGACCCCAGACCCCCAAAATTAAATGTGTTCTGTCAGAAACATTTTGTTATTTAATGCCTAAATAAATAATTTTCCATCTGGACAGCCATTTCAAAACTTGAAATCAATGTTTTCATAAAAACAATTTCATTGTAGGAAAAAATTATTAAATCAATAAAATTATCATAGAAATAATTGTACATGTAGATTGTTTGGTGAAAAGAAAACTGTATCAAGAACAATGATGATGATGATTATCTATAACATCCATTTTTCATTAAGATCTTGCAGCATAAAATCAATCAAATCAATAAGAAAATTAGATTTATGATCTAGTAAATTCTTGTTAATCACAAAATACTAAAAGTATTGAACATATCAGTACCTTTTGATGTATAACTTGCAGTACATCTACATCTACAAATAACTTTAAAAATATATATAACACATGATTCCAAGTTCTGAATGGTGATTTACTGCTGTTTTGTGTGCAAAAGTGGAATTGACACAAATTTGTCTTTGTATGGAATAACAAAGGCCTTCCCCTCTATTTGGTTTACTTTGCAGTAGTTTATCGTTCTTGTAAGTCCGTGGACCAAATGTATGCCAATTGTCGATGATGACAGTGGATATTGAAAGAATGGTTCATGCTGCTCAAATGTACTGTATGCAACATATACTTCATTCCTGTAAGACACAATATTTTTAACCTTGACAACTTTCCCCCCCAAATAAAGATGACTGTTGGCTTGGTCAAGTTTGACAGTGAAGAGTGAGGTTGCCAGCTCTTTGTACTGTGTTGCAGCACAGAAAGGTGGTGAAAGAGGACCAGAAGTATGTTCTTTTGACACACTTGTCTTTTCCTCCATGCTGTCACTCCATGGCTTCTCTGATAGTCTCTTTACAATCTGACTCAGAGGGCAGCTAGGTTTCCTAATGAGCTTTTTAATTTTGTTCAGGTGGTTTTCATATTGGAAAGCACTGAAGCTGTCGAGAGCACCATGGTTTTTTACATCTTGTGCAAGATGCACTAAATTGTGAACATTGTAGGAGACAAATTTAGGGCCATACAGCTCTCCAAAATGAGACACAAAAAGACCCAATATGTCATTGGCATAGCCCAGGTAGTCCTCAATCACGCTATTATTGCTGAGTATGAAAATTCCCACAAACAAAAGCAGAAAATTTTCATACACTGCGGTGTGCAGTACATCTTTGAGCAGGACAGGGCCCGTGTACAATAAAAATTGCCTAAATTCTGTGGCTTTCCATCTGTCAATTTCTCTGAGAGACCTTGGTTTACGTGCAAACTCCACAGGCACGCAGCTCTGAGCACCCAGCAGTCGCACTGTTAATAGATTTTGCTGAAACCCAGGCAGCCTACAACTGAGAGGACCTAATTTCAGCCACAGGTGAAGAAGTCGCCACATGACACCTAGGCACACAAGGTGCATATAATCAAGAGGGAACCCAGAGACCATTCCCGAAGATGTTCTTTCTAAAGGTGAAATGCCAAGGTGGTGATCTGAATCTGTCTTATTTTTGAAACTTTCTGAGTGGCATGTCCGTTCTTGGATATGTCATTCTGTTGTCCATGTAAACTCCGTCCTGTGTGAATTTCTCACATCCATGGTACCCTGTGTGACCTTTTACACACTTAACAAAAGCACGTGCCGGTGCATCGCAAACCACAGAGGAGACCTTTAAACGTAGCCTGATTCCCTCAAAGTCAAAACCATTTTCCAGCTCAACTATCTCTGATACGAGGTCATCAAGAAACTCACTTGCTGAATCAGGCTTTCTTGCACCACAGAACAGTCCAATTGTGACGGGCTCATGGTGTGGTAAGTTTACAACAGTTCCAAGAATAGGCCATAGTTGTGTTGGTGAACTTTTGAAAAGTGGCAGCCCATCAATGTTGATTTGAAGTTTCAAATGTTTGTTACTGATTAATAAACTCTTGTTTTTTTGTAGAATGTGCATTATTGAGTGAAGCACACCAAAGTAGCAGTACTGACCACCGGCTTTCTCCTGAATTGCAAATTCACTTGACCTCACTGTACCTAACAGTGTCCTAGCATCTCTAGGTAAAGTTGGGTGATGCTTGCCAAGGACAGCTAGCAGGGCATTTACGGCATTGTGCGTAATGTGGTGCTCAGCCGCCCATTTCGCAAGTTCATCCTGTAAAGAGTTGCACTCTGTTTCAGTCAGATCCAGAATTAAATTCAGGCAAATCATTAGTACAGGAACCAAAGTCACTGTCACACACAGTACTTTGGCAGTCCATGAATTCTATGTTGTCATCATCGCCATCTTCACCTATTGTATTGTTTTCTTTTTCTAAATTTGGGCTCTGCCCCCACCCTGTTGCCTGAATTGACTCTATGTCTCTATCAACCCATTCTTTTGCTCTTCGTTTAATTGTCCAATAAGATGGTTTTCTGCAAGACATACTACACAATAAAACAGAACATACAAAACATTGTCATATTCAATCTGTTTTGTCAAAGCCATTTAAAGGAACTTTTGTATCTTCAATTCATACCTTTTTTTTGGATGAAGGTGGCACCTGTCTTGCAAGTCAACCTGCACAAAAAGAGACAATTATTGAGTGTTAGATAAAAGTAATTTGGGACTTGTAGTTAATCATCTTTCCATGTTAGACTTGGTGATTACTTTAACTTTGAAAAAAGAAACTTAAGTTTTATGCATCTTGATCTTCATCCTGAACACTGTTAGTCACTATACCATGAAATGTTTGGAGTCACTTGTCATATGCTAGTTGTGATAAGCTTGTTTATAGCTTTATTTTGAGAGGGATCCAGAATATGTATGGGAGAGATAGAAGTATATGATCAAACAGTTTATGTCATATCAGTTTGTCTGCCTCAAGATTTAATGTCATTCTAGTTAATGAACCATTATATATTTAATCTTTATACAACTTTCTGAATTGTTTTAGGTCATCTGCATTGCTGCTAATTATTGTGGATACATGAGCAGCAATGCAGATGAAGTTGTGATTAAATATTAAATATTAAGAATAAATATATAATAGTTCATTAACTATAATTGAATAATAGTTCATTAAACCGCCACTAGTTATTCGAAACCTGTGCAGAACTGATGCATTTAGAAAAAAAAATGTAAATTTGTTGCAGTGTAAGTGAATATTTTGTTGCCAACATGAACCAAAAGTGGTTCTTCTGTTGCATCACTCAGAGAACACTTGAAAATTTTCCATAATATGTATCCTGCTTGTTGAAATGTCAGTTTACAAATTTCCTGACTTTGTCTATGAAGCACACTGTTTACATTCAGTAAAGGTAAATATATATTTCACTCAGTTTATCTGTTATCTCAGATGTGAGAAAAGTGTAGGTTTGATTATTTTTGTTTGTTTAATAAGAAACCTCTTAATGAGATAATGTTACCTATCCACTGAGTGTCCAACTTTACCATACTTTTTAATATATAGTTTTTTCATAGTGGAAAGAGCCTGCATATTTTTATTCAGGGCTGTCCAAATTTAATCACAACAGGCCAGGTTTCCTGCTGAATTTCATTCCAGACAAGCCAGAGAACACCAGATTAACTGTTTGAAAACTGACGCCACTGATTACCCTTTGATGTTTGAGCATTTGGACTCTTCTCTTTTTGACATTTTAACAAAGCATAAACATTTATCCAGAGAATATGATTTATTTGTATTTATTGGTTAATAAAGGAATTTGTTCATGCTTGCATTTTTTTCAGTAACCTGTTAAAAACATTTTTAACACATTCACATTTTTAAAATTTGGAAAATGAGCACAGAGCAATATCAAAATGTCAACAACCATTGTGAGTGTAATGGTAGTAATACAAAACTAGCATTTTAAATTACAAAACTAATACTTTCAAATTACATGCCATCAAAAACATGTTTTCTAAAATATTACATTATAAGATTTTGTTTAAAAGATAATGCAAATAATGACGAAACCAGGTCATTTTAGACCCATTTATGTATCCAAGGGCTAAACAAGTAAAGCCAGATGTGCTCAGGCTGCTTTAGAATGAAAACCTGCAACCACCTTCGTCGGCCACCGCCCTCTTTTATTTAACTGGGCGAAGTAAACGTCTCTCACACGCGTTACGTGAGGAGGTGTGACTTCCCACACAGAAATAAACGCGAGTGTGGTTCAGCTGCAGCCGGTGAGAAATGGATGGAATTCACGTAAGTCGTTAAAATTTGATAATAATATAGCATGAGACTGACGTAGTGCTAAATTAATAACAGAATTGTATTTGCTAACATGACTTGACACGTTTCTAGGTATGAATATAAAAAACTGCTCCTAAAAAACGAAGCTACCTCAGGAAAGGTGGCCACTCATAGTAAATGTTAGCCAGTTAGCAAAGTTACTTTAGTAAACGGCGAACAGGAGTACTCAAGTAAAATGTATTGGAAATTAAAAATGTCTCAAAAATGACTACTTACAAACACAAGAAGCAACAACTATATACAATAAATTGGCTTGAAAAAAGGTAGTGGAAGAGCGGGGTCATCGGCTATAGCTCACAAAACCGTTGAGCGTCCGTTAAGTGGTTAGCTCGCGCTAGCTTTTTAAATTCGCCTCGAAGATCCCAACAGTCTCGCGCACATTAGTGTTTCGCGCTTAAACGCACTATCAGATTACTCTAAGACTGTTTAATAGGTAAGTGTTGACATAAAACACAGGAAAGCGTAAAATATGGGGGCTGTGAGTGTCACAGGACTGGGACAGTAACTACTGGGCTCCATTGGGTAATACATTACCTATATAGACCTATTATCATTTCACTTTTTAGTGCAACTTGAAGAATCCAACGAGGAATAGACTTTGCCTTTATATGCTATATGTTGCCAACAATGATGAGGTAAGATAATCTTTTTTCAGTCCCACGGGGAAATTCAGTGTTACAGCAGCAAAGGGATAGCAAGGCACTCAGTACAAAAAATAGATAGATTAACAGGACAATGTAAAATAATAAAGTAAATGTCAAACTTTTGACTTTTTCACTCTTAAATATATTTACAGATAATTGCAAGTTCTTTACAGATAATTGCAACTCTTAATTGCACATGGGGAAATGGGAAAATATTGCACATTATGTTACATTGAAGAAACTTTCCACTAAATGTGTAGAGTTTAAGTGTGTGTGTGTGTGTGGTCCGCTGGGAGCAGTGCTGGTTGTAGAGTCTAACAGCAGGAAGGAAGGACCTGTGATGCCGTTCCTTCACACACTTGGGGTGAAGCAGCCTGTCGCTAAAGGAGCAGCCCAGTGCTGCCAGAGTCTTATGCATGGGGTGGGAGTCATTCTCCAGCATGGATGCTAGCTTGGCTATGCTGTGCACTGAACTGATCTAAAACAGACCAACCTTAAACAAATCTAAATTTTTTTGGTAGTTTTGGCAGTAGTGGTGTTATATAATACTGTTAAAGTTTAATAATGAAAAAATATAGCTAGTTTTCCTGATTAAAGCCTTTTTCAGGTCTGTTCATCTTCCTGAGCGACTTCTTGTCTTCACTTTATAGCGTCATGTTTGTGTTCATGTAAAGTGGTGTCAACAGCTCACTTATGTGATTAGCAGATGTCATGTTTTCTAATGCTTGAACAATCATGTGTGCAATTTCTCCTTTCTGTTTACAGAACTTGGTTATGGTTGTGGAGATTAAGATATTCAGTCTCTTTCAGAAGTTGCTTGTGAGGTCTTTCTGTCAGTAAATACAATCATCCTTCAAATGAAAGGAGCTCACTTCAGCAGAAGAGAAAAGTCGGTTCATGACTTCTGGGCACATGTATGCAAGGTGCGTCTATACATATACACGCCTATCTGAGCACAAATCTACTGTTTTAGATCAGTCAAAAATGGCAAAAAAGTGGCTATTTGCCAGAAATAGAAGGATCAATTGGCTATGTATGAGCATCATTTGATCACGTCTTTGCACTGGAAATCAGCAGATACTGATACATAGGCGATTGATTTTTCGTTCTCTACCAAAAACTCAATTTGTCATTTGTTTTGATTGATTTAAATCAATAGAATTTGATATTTTGGTTGCTTATTCTACCTGTAGATGGAAATACAGATTGCTTGATTGCAGAAACAACTGTGTTCGATTTTGCTGGGCGTTCTGGAAGAAAACATGTTGTCAATGTCTGGCTTTTACAATGTTTTATTTATTTGTTTATGTTATTTGTTTCATTTCTTTTAATACTGTCTGACTCGAATGCAAATATTTCTAAAATGTGAGATATGATAAAAACTGCCAGATTAATGATGTTTTCTATCAGCACAGCTGGCAAAATCAACATTGATGTCTGCACCTGTGCACAAGGTCTGTATAGGTTGTTTGCAAATGACATGATGTAACTGTGTTGCTGTGGTGTGAATTGAGGATGGGGGGCAGGAAGTGATTTTCCACATAGGGCGCTCTATCTCACTTTCTCAAAATGACTGACGTTTACGTTGTGTGCAGTCATTTAAAGTCAGTTTAATGGAGAAACTATAAGAGACTTTTATCAAGCACCAGGTGTTGTTGCTGATGAGGGGGGAAACGATGTCACTATCTGTAACATCTTCTCATTAAGTTATTTTAAATGGGCGTAAACAACTTCTGTTCCATACAACAAATCAAACAAATCAGAAGCGATATCAATTCAGTGGCATGCCATTTTGCTGCAGCAGTATACACTCTGCACAGTTCAATAAGGAGGCTTCTAATACTTATAGTAGAACATCATTTCTACAATTAACTTTTTTTTGTTGTTTTGTTTCTGTTTATAGGTGACTGCAGACATCATACATGTTGCCCATAGCAGCCATGCCGGGAGTTGGTGTCATCTTGAAGGTTCCTGACGTGACTGGAATTGGAGCTTTTAACCTAATTTTGATCTGTACCTGTGCTCCATGTGCTATTATTACAGGCAATTTTACATGGTAGTACAAAAAAACTGCTAGTGCTCTACTTTAATGCACACCTTGTTTACAGCTTGGTCCAGTGTTGTCTGATTACTTTGATTGTTGCTGAACTTTAAATGTTTGTGCATTTCTGAAGACACTTAGAACACATGAGCAAAGAAGGGTACAACCTATCTGGAGACATTCAACTATGCTGCTTCTGTTACTATTTGCAATTAAATAAATATGCTTACCTTGAAAGTTCTTGTTTCATTTTCATTCCGTGGTGTTGAACATTGGTCCATCAGGTCTTCAGACACCAGGTACAGTCTTCTTTTTTTGCTGGCTTATCCATGTGTTTGTTGTGATTTTTGTAATA